>NW_021163051.1:1552500-1712500 GCF_004324835.1 Dendronephthya gigantea
TTCACTGAAGTCTGTCTGTTATTTCCATACAAAACACATACAAAAGCTTGCAGCTGTTTGCTCACTTCATTAGATGGTGGGATGCTTTTTCCTATCTGACAAAACACATCCAAGAATTTGTCGTTCTGTTTCAAGGTTTTAAAAACTGTTACCTTGCCTTTACCATGGAAACTACTTGTTGTGTCACAACCTTTAAACGAGATCCATATTTGATAAGTAATTGGGAAAGTTTGGCAATTTAGGATCGCTATGTTAGGGATTGTTTGACAAAAAAACGGTTGCGTAGTTAAGAAAAAAAACATTATGCATTGAAATGAATTAAAACGTCTTACCGGTAAACGCGTGAAAGCCAATGAATGCCCTGCACCAGTCGCTGTTCCAATGTGCTACAAGTTTTTCCATCGAAATTATTCTCTTCTTACTTTGAACACCAGTTGCAAAGTAAAGCTTTGCATTTATTTCAAGTTGAACAGCGAGCAATATTACGAATACATCTGTATCCGAGCTTTTAACGACGAGACATGGCGATAGTAATGACTAGCGTGTGACGCATGTAATGCAAGCCTTGTATCGGCTTCCTTGTGGTTTGATGTCAACTCTTCAGTAATTTCAACAATAAGAGTATCCCTACATGGGGCAAGTCTGTGGCATTGATCCTTGTGGGATACATACATTTCGATTTTCTTCTATTGCACAGGAACACCAAAATTCAAAAAGAAAATCTATAAGCTCTTCTTTGTTTTGGCCATTGGATCGGCACTTTCTGGTCTTTACTGAAATTTTTTACAACCTGTTGACCAGATGCAGCTCTTTTATGTCTTTCCTCTGACTTCAAGCTCTTCTCTGGATATCGATCTGATACGAAATCAACACGCTTGGATTTGAATAATCTTGCTACACCAACCACCAATCTTAGCAATTTTAAAGCCAGTTCTCCGAATGATTTTGCTGAGTTACTCAAAGTCTGAAGAACTGCCATTGCATCAACGAGTAAGGCTGATTCTTGTGGCACATTCTTCCATATCAACTTCTCTACTTGTTGCTAGAAACAGTAGTCTTGCAAAAAGGTCTTGGGTACTTTTAAGTACCACTACCTCATCTTTCTTTGTCTTCACACTGACCAATTTTGCGTTCGATGCGAATGTTTTTATATTGGATTTCTTTATGCACTCATAAAGGTCGGGGTTATCCACGAGAACATTGCTTTTGATAAATTTTCTAGCTTTGGCCTCCCCTTTTTCACACATGTTTGATAAATCTTCTGCTACTTTGCGATTTGCAACAACTCCACTCGCAATATTTACCAACTGCTTGCCTTCGAATTGGAAAGGATTTACCATTGCTTTCACTGTTTCAGAGATAGATTTGATTGCTTCCTCATCCTTCTTCAATCTTGACATATCAAGATCTTTTCTTGTTCTTCGGGAAACATAAAAAGGAATAATATACAATTACATGAAAATATTTTAAACTTTTTAATAAGACAAATGATATGTTATTTAACTCAACCAAAAAAGGTTTCAGAATAACTCCAACTCTAATTAATTAAAGTTCTTGAAACGGCCAATGGGTACATTATCTGATAAACACAAGATAAAACCTTCACTACTAACCTTCGCATCTTTTGTAAATAGCTGCTCTCTCAGAGTGCGAAAGTATTCATCTCTGCACTGCTATTTCATTTTGTGTAATGCCAATTATTCCACCTTTCGTTTTGCAATCCCTGTTTATTGTCTGCTCTATGGACTGATCACAACTTATAGATGAAAACCCATAGTTACTTTGCCGCTGCACTGTCCAATTTTCTTTTAGTTCTTTGGAAATTCCTAAAAGAGTTGTTTATGAAACAACATGCTATTAGAGTAATCCATATTTTCTTATGATATAAACATCATAGATATGAACATTTTCTGTATTAAAGGTGAAACCAATTAACAGCCCAATTCAATTTAGCGTAATTATAAGAGGAACAAACAGATGGGTACTTACCAGTGTGTGATTTTGGTAGAGAACACATTTCCACACAGTAGACAGATGTGTAACGCGCGTAATTGATCCGATCGGCAATAAAAAACCAAGATAGCATCGCACAAACAGCACATAAATGTAACTCCCAGTTGGAAGTGCGAGTTGCTCATACCAATAACAAAAGGAATTGAACCACTTCAATGTACTGAGACTAATACTCAAATGTTCCGTGCGAGTTGTTCCTTTCCTTTACAAAGTTTAGGTACCTTTGGTGAAGATCACAAACCTCCAAGCTCTGTGTGAGTGACATAATTGTGCCTTCTTCATACGCATTTTTGATTTGGTCTACGGTTTTCAGTGTGTTTGTTCTTTCATCCTCATTCATAGATTCTAAAAACGCTTCTAATCAAAGTCTTTGAAGGGCCTCGAACATTAGTTTACGACATCTCATGGTTCTATTGTAGTGCTTGCCAGAAAGCACGCCTTTAATAGATCCAGGAGCAATCGTTTCAGATTCAATTAGTACATCCTGAAAGATAAAATGTACTAATCAATCTTGAAGATATGATATCTAAAGCTGGTTTCCTTTATTATTCATGGTAATAATGTCTCCTACTTTTACATGAACCGACAAGTTTCACGGTTGTATGGGCGAGTGTGGTAACGTAACATTACCTGAAGACCTTTGTCTTTAAAGAGTTTGGCGATTCCACTGCAATAGGACATAACCATATGGAAATCTCCTAATCTAATAATCAGACAACTTAGTAATTCTTCGTCTTTCCAACGAATCATCTGTGCTTTACAATACACTGCCTCGTCAAATACAACCACAGCATACTAAAGATTTAGCTTGTCTGTCATCAGTACACACTTCTTTAGAATATTGTAGACAGTGGAAACTTCGGTGATTGGAGCATTAATAACCGGTAAGTATGTTATACTTGAAAGACCTTTTATGTTCTTGTCCAGCAGTGTATTGAATGAAGTCCAGCTTGATAATGTGGTATTATGTCCATCGGTTATTATTTTGCAAATAATATAACAGAAATCCAGTTTAGGAGCTCTGCCCTCGCTCACACTAATTCCTGATTCAATTTGAATGGTGTTGCAGTGCTCTTTGATTTGTGGAACTTTGCATTTACCTAGGTGAAACTCTTGCAAACAATTAGATGGCGCATCCAGACGTCTAATTTTCTTACTAATATTTCGTGCAGCGGCTGCTGTTGTATCGTATTGATTTGTTTGTTGAATGCAAATACCGTTTGCAACGTGTGTGGACCCTTTTCCACTTAATGTTTCTTCATTGAAATCTGCATTTTCCGGATTATATAAATCCGTATACAAATGTCGTAAATCTGTCTGGTATCACACCAACAGGAAGATCTACGGTATCCTTTGAACTGACAATGGCCAGTGCTGTTTCGTGGTTTATGACGGTTGTTGAAGACACGCAGTGACCAAACCCACTAAGAATGTCAATTAGCTTTTTTGATCTTGTCAGCTGCCTAACTGCCATCCCTAACGTTGAAGACTTATGTGTTCGAGTTTTTCCTTTTGATGAAATGTATATATGATCTTGTGCTAAAGCAAGAACTTTTGATTTCATTTCATCTGGAATTTCAACTTTCTTTTCCAATTCTGGTTCTGATGAGCAACCCGTTATCCAAGTAATGAAGTTGAACAGTTCTGTCGGTACTGAATTGAGTGCTCCCTGTGTGGTTAAATCGGTTGAAACTGGTGGCCAGACACCTTCGCCGATACGATGGCATTTTTTATAATTTCTTTTAAGTACATAGCAATATTGTACAATGGGGATAAAATGTTGCCTCTTACAGTAAGATGTTCATCTTCTTCTGAGTCATTATCATCGGTATCTTCCATTGAAGCACGGGTGACCTCCATTTTGTAATCAAGCACTTCCCCAGCAGTCAATTCCTTGACATAAACGATTTGCCTTTTAGTAACATAGGAAGACATGTGAAAACGAAGCATGGGAAAAGCTTTTGTAAGTCTTTTTTCAGGCGATTAGTTTGATATGATGTTGCGTCTACATTCTCAATCTCTTTAACGTTTTCAATAAATTTAACTAGAAGATCTTTGAGGTAAAATAGCTCTCTTTTTTCTAATTCTTGGCCGTACAAAATATTCGGTGAATGCATTGAAAGAGGGGTCGTAAAGGTTATCACACTCTTTTTTCTTAGCTGCGTTTGGGATAAATTTGGTATATTTTTGGTAACAGGTCCGATGATACCTGACTTCAAGAGCCACACAGTCTTTGCCTCTGATGTGCATAAAAATGCTTTCATCATTTTTTGTTTCTGCAGCTTTGCGCAGAAGACCTGCATCAATTGTGTGACTTAAGCTTAGTGGTTGTAGCACGCACGCACGCAAGAAAGATCTTCATGTTCTGACAAACATGAACTCATGATTCATGAAAGCCTCCTCATCTCCAAACTCAAGCCCTCGCTTAACATCCAGGGCAGTTCAATCCCACTTAATCTTCTGTAACGTGTTTTCATAGTTTTTGTATTGTGTTTATGTCCCTTCGTCTGTGCGGTTTTGTCATGTACTATCTTATACCTTCCTATCCGTCATTAATTTACATATGTAAATAGATTATATATACTCAAATCTCATGTAATTTTATATCACTTGTCTGAAGATGTCTTAGGTTAAAGACGAAACGTTACAAATATATTTACTTTTAAACTTCAAATTGTTTTGATGGCTTTCTTAAATGTTATATGTTGGGCTCTCATATTTATAATAAGAATCCGTTTTCCGCCTGGCAAATCTCTAGCTACGATCTTCCATTTTCACCGATAACCCCCTATTTCCAGCACTGTTATTTTGACTCCCAACTCACAGTTTTTCATCAGGCACCATTTCACACGCCTCTCCTCCAACCTCATTTATTGCATCTCATGCAATAAATGTGGTTTACTATATATCGGCAAAACTGGAAGATCCTAAGGGTAAGGTTTGGTGAACACCGTACATAGGTCGGTTAACAACCACGATAACACCAAGCCTGTTGCCAGACACTTTACCTCTGGTAATCATTGTGTCACAGACATGAAAATTAGAGCCCTCTGCCCCATTTCCGGTACTAACGATAGCCTAGCCGTAAACGACAAGAAATGCAACTCATCCACAGTCTTGGCACTCTCCATCCCTCTGGCATAAATGAAAGACTCTCTTTCATTTAAGCTACTTCACCTATAGTAATATGACTACCATTTCTTTGTTTACATCAAAGCTGGTTGTAATATGTTTTCGTTGCTGATCATGCTTCCTTCATTGCGGGCTATTCTTAGCCCACAATCAGGCGCCTCTTTGGCAATGTAATGTATTCCAATTTGTTTTGTTTTTTTATTTCTATTGGCCCATTTTTATCACGTGTTTTGCCCCCATACAAAACATGTATTCTCCCCTGTTTATTCCCATAGTAACTCTCCTGATGAAGGCCCTCAGGTTGAAAAGTCGAGAAGTGTTTTTGTCTATTTAGGCAGTTGTTATACCACTTTTGATGCTAAGTTGTTTGAAGATGCAGCCATGCTGCTCCTTGGTTATATATATGTATATATATGTATATATGTATGTATATATGTATGTATATATGTATATGTATATGTATATATATATGTATATATATATATATATATGTATATATATATGTATATGTATATGTATATGTATATGTATATGTATATGTATATGTATATGTATATGTATATGTATATGTATATGTATATGTATATGTATATGTATATGTATATGTATATGTATATGTACGCGCAAAGGTATATGTACACGCAAAGGTATATGTATATGTATATGTATATGTATATGTATATGTATATGTGTGTATATATTATATATATATATATATATATATAATTATATATATGGGGAACATATATATATATACATATACACACCAGTATTTGGATTCTAGATCATGCTATCCGAAGCATGTGAAGTAGGCTATTACGTATGGGCAGGCACTTAGATTGAGACAGATTTGTAGTTCGGAAGGTAAATTTGACCAGCTAGTTCAGGAATTTAAAGGTTATTTGTATAAAAGAGGTTTGGAAAAAACACGAGTATCTTCGCAATGCGAAAAGGTTAAGGGTAAGGATAGAAGGGCTTTGCTTTTTCAAAATAAGGGAAAGGTTGTTGATTCAAACGTAGTACCTTTAGTTTTGAATTTTCATCCGGCATTGTAGAAAGTTAGTGATAAGATTAAGTCTTTAAGGCCTTAAGTCTTTATGCTGGATGCTTGCAGTTCATGGGGGGAAGATATTTGTGTATATGTTGCAATCTTTACGATAATAGTTGATGTCTGAAATTTTATGTAATGAGATTAGCTATTCATGCACAAATAATAGGGAGGAGTGATAACTTAGGGACTTGAGATAGAACAATATTTTCCTAAGTAAACACACTGATACATAGCCCAAAAACGATAGGAGTATGACGTACCAGATGTTAAGTAGGCAGCATGTCACAAGGTTCTTTCATGCCATGGCAATCTTTGCTAAATCCCTCGATAGTTGACACAAAAAAACAATGAAATATTGTCATGATATATCAAAATGGCTAATATTGGATTGATGAGCCAGGGTAGCTTTAAAGTATGCCGTAGGTTTTGTAGAAATCAAGATGGTTCAATAAGATTACAGCTCATTCAGGGTTTTTGTGAATCTCTGCACTTAGGCCACTATTATACGAGAGTTATGGTTATAAGAGAAGATAGGATAGGATATTTTTAAATAAGATATTTTTCAGCAATAGCAGCCTGTTTCAGCAGTTCCTATACACCGATAAGAGTATTTCAGGTGTTGTTGTTTTCAAAACTATATACGCAGACTTATGCGAAAAGGTAAATGCCATCCTTTCTATAAAAGTAAAATGAAATTTTTTTAGAAAGTGTGTCAGTTTCTTATTTCTTTTTCTGTTTTTAGATTTAAAATACTACTGAAAAGAAACGAACACAAGAAACTAAAATGACGGACCAAAAAAAGCCTGTTTGAATCAAAGTAAGGTTTCAACTTAGAATTTTCATTGGCATATATGGCCCCTAAATGTGAAAATACAAAAAATATGCCAAGCATGTGTATATAATGGTAACTACAACTCCTGTTAGAATTATTTCAGCCTCCTAATCAAAACTAGGTTGCGCTAAAACTAAACATAGCTGTCAAACAAGTAGTTGCATCTTTTCATGATGTGCTTCAACACAAAAAGAAGGACATTCTCTAAAGTTATTTTTCTTGCATGCAGTCGATATTTAGCAAAAATAATAGCAGGGGATTTAGTATGGAAAAATATTTTGTCCATTTTTTAATGAATAAATAGCCACAGGCGATATATAAGGGATAATTTTTATGTGAATCTTCGACCTTCGTGATAGGTCACAAAATGGTTTATTAATAAAAAAATCCAAAATTCTGAATTTTTTTTATATGGACTTAAGAGCGGCTCCGTGTAAATATCAACCGAAGTCATGCAAAATAAAAAAATCGAAATTTATGAATTTATTTCAGAATAATCATTATGGGTCGCTTATTAACGAAAAATAATTCTAATATCGATTGAACGAATATTGAGGCTGGAGAGAGCTCGGTTTTGCAGAGAGGCTCTCAGACGAAGAAAAGAGGTAGGAAAATAGGGCTGCGCTTCAGCGCAATGTGATGGGGAAACACAGCATTGTTCGCCAAACCAAATATATCACATTAAAGGTAGGTAAATACTTCCGCTTTCTGCTGATTTTCAAAGCAATCGAAATAAAGTATAATTTTTGACAGGTTTTTGAAATTTAATCTTCCTATCGGACATTTCGTGACACCCAATTTAAGCAATGTTCAAGCGCGATAAATCCAGCATGATACATGTTTTTTTGGAAAGTTGTTCTTTTTTCCAATTAGAGTAACTCATGGCCTCTAGAATGACGCCAAAAGTTTAGTAATTAAAATATCTTCTAATCCCTTCCAGTGGTATTTCTAGTCCATTGTTAACCTTTTTCCAGACCTGATGAAGTTGTGTTCCTTGCGAGTACTTTTCTGCCCATATTTCTAAATAACATACACTGGATGAAAACTGATGGCAGTCAACCTCAATTTACTGGTGGCATAAATTAAGCAACAAAATAGAGTTTACCCCCTGGAACAGTATATCAAAAGGTGAAAGCAATTTGGTGGTATTGAAATCTTGAAATACACACAGTAAACCTTATTTGGCACGGCGGGAAAGTTTTTTTTTGTAAAAAGCAATTGAATTTGCATTCCATGTAATTTTGGTATTGCCACTTGTTTGTTAGTTTTGCCATGTGAATGAGCAGTGCTGGGAAGTGTTGATTGGAAACCGAGCAATAAGCTGTCCTCAATGTTTACAGGAAAATCTGTGCTGTGGCGCATTTTCAGTATATCAGTAGGAATTCAGTTTTCAGGTGCAAATACGTTCGACTGCAAGAAAATACTCATAAACAAAAATATACTTTACGATAGCCCATGCCCGATGTCCTGCAAATTTTCATCCTATTTCGAAAATCCTAATAACATGCACATCTCTGCTGGTGTATTTTTCATTGCGAGCTATGAACAACATTTATCAATGCTTAGCAAACATGCAACTTTCAGGTAACTCCTGTAATATAAGGGAGGCATAATCGTAATTAACATCTGTTTAACTGGCATGAAAAAATGTGACTCAAGACAGCACTTCATCTCGCCCTTGACTGCACAGCAAAAAAACCCAAGTTGTCTGGTCGATGGAAACATGACTGAACATGTTGGTTGCCCTGCACAGCGCGAACATGGTCATCGTATTTACTTGTTTGAGCTCCGCTGCGCTCTTTAAATTTTTAGAACTTCGGATGGGGCGCTTAATCGAGGGCGGTGCTCTTTAAAAAAATATTTTTTGTGAATTGTAACAAAAACTTCCAACAAAAAGAATTGAAAGTTAGATTTAGCCATATGTCCCCATTTTGACAACGACAGTATAAACAGTCATGTCAACCCGGCGCTTGCCTCTATTGAATACTTGCGAATCTAAGTTAATTTCCAAAGTAAGGGTTCTCGAATATCATTGTAAATTTAAACAGCATTCAAAAGGTTCATGAGATTTAAAGCCAAATTAGTTTTTTTGCTCTAATTTTATGACAATTTAAGCAATTACCACAAAACTTGGCCTGAATCTAGAAATTACTCATATACAACTTCTAACACTAGTTACCGTGACCTCAACTCAATGGTCACCATGGCAACAACAAAAAACCACGGCAAAGCAAGACGCTTGTGGCAGGAATATCTGAGGGGGGAAAATAGATATCAACCTCAAATTTGTTAAGGTGGTTTGTATGCAACAAGTAGCCAGATTTTGATTTCGTCAAATACATCAGTCAAAATCGGATAAAAAGACAGTTTCCATAGCAACAGGCAAAATATTGCAAATTCGGCAAAACTGTCTATTCATTGCATAAAGTACTAAGAGATACACTTGCAGTCCAAAAATTGAGGTAATCCATCAAAACCTCTTTTATTTAGAGCTTCCATGAGTTTCGTACTATACAATGTTGTCGTTTTGAGAAAACGTACGTTAAAGATGAGCAAGCAATTTTAAACTAATTTACAGCTTAGGAAAAGTACAGAATTGCACTAATTATTTTTATTTGGGTTCCAAGGTGTTCAGGGAAAATAATTCTGTACCATATAACATTATATACTATATTTGTTTAGATATTATATATCAACAACATATTTAGATATTATGTAACAACATGTTTAGATATTATATACCAACAACAGTCAGTAGCATCAAGTGATTCAAGTCCGCTTATTCTTACTAGCGACATCTGATGTTGGCACAGCAATTTCCATGCTAGACCCATCCTTGTCCTTGACAGTCCTCTTCCTTTTCTTTTTCTTCTCTTGAAGGTCAGGTTGGGAGCTCAAACTAAGCCTCCTGGTTGGTATGACTCCTTATCACCCTTGGATTTCCGCATAGCACGAAGTTTCCTTCTCTGGTTCTTGTATTTCTCGGTGACCTTCTTGGAAGCTGTTTGAAGTCGAACTCTGTCCTGAAGTCTAAGAGCTCTCATTGAATTCTCTCCAGGAGTAACTCCACATAAAACCATAAACATTGCCTTGCTAGCAGCACCAGTGTTGAAAACTGCCACTGTTTCACAAGCAGCAATACGAACTCACCGTGCCCCACAAAACTTGGTTTTTGGACATTTTGACCATAGCATTCCATTGGCAGATTCATTTTGATTTTGAGTCATGCCCTTCAAACATCTAAGCAAGAGATCATGGTTGGATAATCTTGTAAAGGTGGGCTCCAACTCTTCCATAAAAACTGGAGGTAGCCGATTATCCTCACTATACGTAGATGTTCCCTCATTTATGTCTTTCCAGTATTTACACCATGTATCACCAGATCTTGGACAGTAATGATGTTGCTCTTGTAGGGGTTTGGAGTCATCCCTAATGATATGGTGTTGAATCGCCTTTATGCTCCTCTTCATTCCTTGTAAATTACCTTTGTTCTCCCTAATAGCTTTCCCGTAATAATTTTGCATCTTGTCAATTGTCTTGTCCGTTAGCCGTCCCTTTCCTCCAACACTCTTGCCATCTGATAATTTTTTTCCTTTGTGATCATTCTTGTACTTCCTCAATGCTGTTCCTAGTCTCTTCTGCACATGTCCCACACACTCCTCCTTCCTTACTTCATAATTTGTCACCAACGCTTCCTTTATCCGCCTGAAGCTGCTGCTGTCGCCCTCACCGACAAAGGTTGTATACTTTAGTCGCCTTGTTTCAACGCTTCTGCCGAAGATCTCCACAGCTGCAACAGCCTCCATTTCTTCTGAAGAGCCCTGATGGTTGATTTGACACTTTTGTTTATGTCCCTCTTTCCACTGTTTATATTTCTCACTTTCCTTATCCTCTGCGCATGTTCCTTGCACTCACGACAGAAAAGAGACTTAACTTCATAATCTAGTATTTCCCCAGTGTCCACTGAGATGACAAAAATTACACCAATTTTAGAAGAATGTCCTCTTTTTTGGCAAGTACCATCGACAGTTACAGCAACATGGGCAATGTCTGTCTTACCATCACCATTCTCGATATTATCTAGTTGTTCGAACAAAATCTTTTCTCGCAACCTTTGTGCCGCATCTTGCATCACTTGTTCAGCATGGCTTCTAGCAGTCTGTTCAATTTGAATCAAGTGTTCATTGTATGCTTTTTTAGTAACTGGAGGGGGCAAATTCATTCCACCACAAAACTGTGCAAGTCCCGCATGACCAATGTGGTGAGCCGCTAGCACCGATCTGCGATTTACTTCTTGGGACCCACCACCTTTCCCACCTAAACGCTTGCTCGTTGCCAATGGAGTTTCCACCTTGCAGTTGGAGCATTTTAGGAACAAAGACTCCCCTAATCCTTCTCTTTCTCGATTTTTTGGGGCAGCAGGTTGTTGATTTCAAAATGTTCTACTGTGCCTTTAACAAAAGAAACTAAATCAACTGAACATTTTTTATATAACTGACAAGTTAATGCTTAAAATGAATCAGAGTTTATAAAGGGAATATGAATCATCATCCCAAGATGTAGTAGAAGGATTACATGTGTTAATTGGGGCAGCAGGTTGTTGATTTCTTGCAAGGCTGTGACCATAACTTACAGGAGTATTAGAAGAGTGGGCTATTTGATCATGATTTGGGGTAAATGGTGGGTGTGTTGTAGATGATTCCCTCATGAGTAACTGAGCCAAAAGCATTTCATGCCTTCTGTTTGCCTCAGCCTGTTCCTTTTGGTATGCATAAAATAGCTCATCTCTTTTCCTTTCTGCTTCTAATAAAATCTTTAGTCGCTCATCTCGGTTTTTTTCTTGTTCTTTACTGTTTGTTTCAATGCTTTTTGCTACTTGCATCATAGCTTCTGTCTGGGATTTTGGTTTTGAAAAAAGTTTTTTGGGGTGTACTCTAACTTTAGTCTTCTTTATAGGGCTTTTTTTCTTTCTTTGGTCCTTTTAACCATGTTCTACCTCTTGTACTTCTGCAACATTCTCAACTTCATCAACATCTTGCCCTTCAGATAATGCGCCATCACTATGTTGCTCAGACAAAGTGTGATGTTCAGATAACATGTGAGCACTTTTCTGTTTAAACGATGTGCCAGCATTTTGGCTGTCAGATGAAATGCTACCACTGAAACCTTCAGATGATGTGGTTTGAGTGCGAATCATGCCAGCTGGTTTGGGCCTTCTCTTGTTGCTTATAGAATAATCGCCATCATCACTAAATTCATGAGTAGAATCATCCTCTGTACCAGTGGAATCAAATTTGGTATCTATATCGCTTGCTTTACTGGAAACTGATGTCATGTCATCAACGGCTTCGCTGAAATGTGGGTTCATTATATGATACCAGGATGGTACAGCTGTATCTTTTGCTCCAAGGCCAGTTCCATTCCTTATTTTGGCATCAATAGTTCGCCATTGTTTTTTAAACCATTTGAACTTTGCGCGTAGTTGTTCAGTCATAAATGTAGCATCTTCTTCATATTCCATGCTTACTTCAAAGTGCTGCTTTATACGTTGAAATAGTATTTTATTTGAAGTTCTTTTAAGTGCATAGTTCTCGATCTGGTATAACCAAGACCGATCTGTGCCTTCAGATGCACAAAGCACTTTCGCATATGTTATTGTTTCCTCCTCCGTCCAAATTCTATTTCTTGTTTGTTGACAGGAAGTCATTTTTGGGGCTTTTCTTGTCTTACTTTGTTTTCTTTTGGGCGCCATTTTGTCTTAAGCGACCTTCTAGTTTCAGTCTTTGACCATGTTGCTTATGCAAAAGTCAGCAAAACTCATCTGATTTATCCGTCTAAATGCGAATTTAAGACGAGTTTCCTGTCCAGACGGGATTCCTGTCTCACTTACCCGTCTGTTTAGACAGGAAAGTTAGACAAGTAAATTCGGACGAGAAACCCGTCTGTGACCGGATTCACATCAGACGAGTTTCCCGTCTCTAATGTGAATTCGGCTATTATGTTGTTTCAGAAATGCACTGCTGCCCAGCATGATTTAGAAATTCTGCAAAATTACAAATTTGCAGGCAAATTACACACTATATATGTACATGTACTATATTTAAACTGAGATGAAACGCTACAGTTTTTAAATATTTATTCCATACTGAATAAATGTTTTAAAACTGTGTAGTGCTACCTTAAAAGGACGCACTCCATAAAATGTTAAATGTTTCAAACACCGGAAAAACGTAACAATCTGAATAATTAGTAACAGGGAGGCATCGTGTTTGTGCACCGAGGCACACGACAGGGAGGCATCGTGTTCGTGCACACGAGGAACACGTTTCAGCGTGTTTGGGTCCCAATTGTACGGTAGCCCACAATGGGAACTGCAAACATGTGTGTTTGCTAAGCAAGATCAGGGTCCAAACATATGTATTTTATTTGCTGCAAACATATGAGTTGCCGCAAACATACAAGTTGCTGCAAACATACGATTGAGTTGCTGCAAACATATGAGTTGCTGCAAACATGAGTTGCTGGAAACATACAAGCTGCTGGAAACATACGAGTTGCTGCAGACATACGGTGACCGCTGGCTTAACTAACAGGCTAGATCGTAATGACTAAAAATAATGATGACCTTGTGGACCAAAAAACATGTGAGAAAATTGAACCGGAAGTAGGAATTCTGGCTTTTCGAAGTTTGAACTTCGAACAAGTGCTATAGCATGTTTTGTCGAGGCTGTGGTTTGTCTGTAATTGCTGAGGCGAAATATTGCTATAATTGTGGTCGACAATTGAAAGATGTTGATACCAATACATCATTGAGTGCATCATCGTTGACGAGTACCGGGTTGAGTGGTCGTCAATCGCGAGAGGAAGCTAGAAGGAAGAATTTTTCTTTTAAAAACGCAAAAAAGGAGAAACCTAGTGAACCAGACATCACCATTCAAGTTGGAATAGCTACAGGGCACGAATTAAAGGTGAAGAAGGGTAGTAACCTTCCAATAAAAGTCTCCGCCAACATTGACGCAGATGCATTGCTGACCGTCTCGCTCGAAAAACATGGGCGCTTCAACAAAGATCACGTCAAAGCCGATCGTGGCCGATACCCTGACAAATCAATCGTAAATACATCGCCTGGAGTACAAGAGAAGTTTTCTTTAAAACGATATAAGGAAGAGCTGGGAAAACCATTTTCATGAATCATGCTTTTTATTTGCGAGTTAAAATATATCTTTTCTGAAAAAATTAAAAGTTTGCACTCGGTCCTGGATGAAGAAGACAACAAATTCGGGGCCGATGATGAACTGTCAGATCCGCCGTTCTTAGTTAAAGCTGAGAAAAAAGGCAGAAAAATTATTGTTTCAGACAAACAGAATTTAATTTTGACCCACCCGAAACCACTGACTTGCACTGTAACTGAAAACAATGTACAATGTCCTTCGTGCATGTTTTTTTATTGCTCAGACATTGAAGCTCACGCAGACTCGTGTGTGGAAAATAGCTCTATAAGGAATGAAGTTTTCAAACAGTCTTATGACGATAGCGTCTTCCAGTCAGTTATGAACGAAGACAACCCAAACTTTGAAAACGAAGAAAATAATGCTCCAGAATCCAATGGAACTTGCCTGTCTGTGAAAGATATTGTAAAGAATATAGCAAAACAGATCTTGCCGACCACGTCAAGAATAATGTTTGGAGGGGCAGATTGTTTGATGACTATGTTGAAACAAGAAAGAAATTCCCTTGGTTTAAGGCATGTGGCAACATAAAAGTAACTTTTATGGGAGAACCAACTATCGACACAGGTGGACCGAGACAAGAATTTCTATAAGGTATGCTAAAACATGTTGTCCACATAACCATCTTCTGGCCACATAGATAATGGATCAGCAATTGAGTTAGTTTGAAAAGACTGAAACAAACATTGCACAATTTCTGTATGCTAATGTTGCATATTATGCAGTATGCATAAATCAATTCATACACATTTAAATACCTTACAGAGGTTAGGCAATATTTGTTCCCAATCTTTTTTTATTTTTTATCTGATACTGTAATTTTAAGAGAAGCCTGTCATGGAGATTTTATCCTATTAATTTAGGAGCTATTTGCATAAACAATACTGAGGATCAGCTGGGCCTTGGTCGACATCACATGGGCCTTTATCATACATCTATAAATTTTTAGAATTCTTAGGAAGGAACTAAGTAAAAAAGTTATTTAGAATTAATTTTTGCATTCACAAGACTATATTATAAAATATCCCATAAAATATGTAGCTAACAAATTTATTGTTTCCAACAAGTAAATTAATTGACTAGCATTTAGGCAGAATAAATTTGATAAAGAAAATATGGTATTAACATGGGTTTGACTGACATTTCACAGACATTAAGTCTAGCCTTGCACCATCATTGCCACAAATTGATCATTCATTTGTTAATTCATTTAAGCTACTATGCTGCAATCAGTAATAAACTGTTCATTGTTTTATATAGATGTCCTCGAAGAAATACAACAACGACTGTTTCCTGATGGAGAACCTGCCTGCATTGCGCAGGGTCTTAGTAATTTTCATTCCAATATGCAGGAGAATTAATGGCATTGTCGATTGCCTATGGTGGCTCTTCACCATCATTGTTAAAGGAGTGGGTTTTTGATTATTTTGCAAATGTGTTGCCTCTGTTAATCCGTCAGTTAATGAGATGTCCTGAACTGAAGAATTTTGTCAATCAGGTACTATTAAACTGAAAATTAATCAATATGAAATGATTAAATTATCATGTAAATGAATAGTTAAGCATCCAATGTATCAATAAAATGATGTTAATTTGTAATATTAAACCCCAATTAATGTTAGCTAGTTTGCTCTGTTTGCAAATACTTTGATTTATGTTCTTAAAACAATCAACAATCAATAAATTACTTATTAAGATGGTTCACATCTTGGCAGTTCAGTTCAGTTGTTTTCTCATTTTTATATTTAGTTACTTGGTTGCAAAAGCTCCAATGATGTTCAAAATATACTCACAGAAGACAAAGGTCTTAGCATATTCCAGGAAATTGGTTTCAGGGGCATTCCAACTAGAGCTGATCTACACACCAAAGATGAAGTTGTCAGGTATTTTGCTTTGTGAAACAACTTAATTACATCAAATACATATAGTGTACATTTGAAGCTCAATAACGAGGCATTCTATTCAATAGGTTGCCAGCCTCACTGAATGGCAACATGTATTAGCACCTCCTTCAAACAGTTACCTCCATTAATTTAGTTTAATTCCCCCTCCTGAATGCAGCCACATTCGATATACAAAGCAGGTTTCCAAAATGCATATTCAACTTAAATAACCTAGTTCAAAATTGCTACAACAAACAATATTTATTACATATCAATGATCCCCAACACTGTCCTGTTCTAATTCAATCACTCCTCTACATACTCTAGAGGAGACAGGCGATGAATCGGGCAGAAATACTCCTTGCCTTTTGATTTCACCTTCACGACTTGTACCAATCTGTCACTTCCGGGGTACACTTCCATCACGCAACCAAGCGGCAACTCACCACAATTAGCTTTAGGTTCAGCTATAAATACAATGTCTCTAGGTTTCAAGTTGTGCCTTGTGTGAAACCATTTTTTGCTGACATTTAATGACGGACAAGACTCCCTACGCCAACGCCTCCAAAACAACTTCAACAACCGCTGTATGCGATGCCATCTTTTAACTGGGTTATAGTCTTCCTCTTTTAGAATTTCTGGGGCAAATCGCCCTCCAATCTGGCCAACGATAAAATGATTGGGGGTCAAATCATTCAGGTCCACACTAACATAGGTGATCGGTCTGGAGTTCATGTTCATAGGTGATCAGTCTGGAGTTCTCCTCCACATATGGCTGTGTGTAACTCCTCATCTCTTACCTCAGCATCACCCAAAATTGCTTTTATCGCTTTTTTCGCACTCTTGATTAATGCCTCGAATACGCCGCCAAAGTGCGGCGCGGAGGGTGGGTTAAATTTCCATTCTATCCCTTAGTGAACAATGGTCTCTCGTGTGATCTTTTCTTGGTTTAAGTTATCAACAAGTTCACGCAGCTCTCGCTCCGTGCCCGTGAAGTTGGTCCCATTGTCGCTTATCACGTAGCTTGGCGTCCCCCTCCTGGAAATCATCCGGGTAAAGGCATTGATGAAAGAATCATTGTCTAACAAGTACACCATCTCTAAATGTACGGCGCTTGTAGCCAAGCAGGTGAATAAACATAGATAACATTTCGCCTTTAACGTTCGTTCCCACCCCTGTCAAGTGAGGAAGGGTCCACCGTAATCAACTCCAACCTTTTCGAATGCCCGCAATGACTCCAATCTGGGTCGTGGAAGAGGTGCCATCATCTGGTTTGCCATCTTCATCAAAAACCGTTGCTGACATTCAGAACAAGTTTCAATTGTATTTCGAACTGTCTTACGACCTTTCACAATCCAATACCAAGAACGTAAATGTGTTAAGGCTAATTTAACACCAGGGCCATGTCCTAAGCATTCATGAGCGTTGAGCACAATCAGTTGGGTAACCGGGCTGGTCTTGGTAGAATGACAGGGTGTCTAGCATCGTAAGGCAATTCCATTGCAAGGCGCAAATGTCCGTCCAGTCCCAGCAGGCCATCAGGGTCCTTCCGAGGATTGAGTTGTACCAGCGAAGGGTCTTTCTCAGCTTAAGGGTATGCTTCAATTTTTACTTCCTTTATCCAAGCTTTCTTTGCTTGTGCGATCTCCAAACATAAAAGTTTGCGTCCTTTCACTCTAGTTGCAACCGGTATCCTCGTATTTCTTCCAAAACGTAATATCCATTCTGTCACCCGACAAGGATGCTTGAAGCTTGAAAAACACTGTGGATCGATGGCAAGAATTTCACCTGTGCTAGTTGTGTGAGTCTGACAGGCCTGTCTCTTGTGGTCATTAACTTGGTTTGGGTTCCTGCTCGGGGGTGTAGGCCATGCAGTCTCGGGCTGTTTTAAAAATGTTGGGCTCTCCAACCAGAAGGTGCACTTAGGCAATTCAGAAGTCTTCATTCTCCTTGTAGCCAGATCAGCTGTGTTGTTCGTGCCTGGGATGTGGTGCCATTGCTCTGGATTTGTGGTGCGATGGATCTCTCCAATTCTGTTTGCTACGAATGGTTTGAACTCTTTGCTTTGGTTGTGCACCCAATACCAAACATTTTCAGAATGTATCCAAAAGAATACCCTGTCTACTTCGAGCACTTTTAGGAGGTTTCGAGCTAGACGACAAGACAATACAGCACCCATGAGTTCAAGACGAGATATGGTCATACACTTCACAGGAGCGACACGACACTTTGACCCAATAAGACAAGAAGTTATATCGTCAACTTGATATAAACTCCCAAATATGCCACTGCAGCAAATGCATCTTTGGAAGCGTCCGAGAAAAGATGCATATCAACACTGACATGATTTGCAAGGCGAAGGAGACATTGAACAGCCAAACGCGACAAGAACGGTCATTCTGACACCCATTTTGACCATTTTGTCGCCAGGTCATCTGGAAAGAAATTATCCCAATCTAGTCCAGCCAACCACATTTCTTGCATTAACATCTTAGCGCGAATAATAAATGGAGCGAGAAATTGAAGCAGGTTGTAAATTGCTGCGATGGTACTCAATACGGTGCATTTCATTAAGGGCTCAGCCGATTCAGGATACTTGATCTGGAAGGTAAACACGTCATCCCTGGCCTCCCACATCATGCCAAGGGTCTTTGCTGACCAAGGGTCTTTCGTTTTCGTTCCACCATCTTTGCTGAAGTCTAAGGTTGAAAGACGTTCACTTTCAGGGATGTTTTCAATAACCGCTATTTCGTTTGATGCTCATTTTCGTAGAGGAAAGCCCGAGAAGGGTCGTAAGTTGGCATTGTAAATCTTGGGCTGTCTCCATGGTTTCACAGGAGTTGAGTAGGTCATCGACATACATTGAGTTTAACACTGAATCAGCAGCTTTGGGGAATTCTGTTGAGTGTTTTTTAGCATGACTTTGAATGATGTACTGTGAACAAAAAAGAGATGCCGTATTTTCAAACACCAATCTCTCAAACTCGTAGATTGTCGGCTTGCGCGCTGTATGAAAGTCACGCCAAAGGAATCTGTGGTACTTTCTATCTGACTCCTGTATGCCCACCTGCAGAAACATCTCTGAAATATTGCTGCTAAGTGCCACGGGCGCTCCCCGAAAACGGGTTAGAACGTCAATGATCTCCCTCTGAAGCTTTGGTCCTGATCGCATTGCGTCATTCAAACTCTTTCTGTTATACTTCATTGCTGCGTCAAACACAACTTGGACTTTTGTAGTATTCTTGTCGGGTCAAACCACTGGAAAGTGCAGTAAAAACCATTGATCTGACGCCTCCGTCTTGGGAACCGCCCGTACATATCCTTTCTCTTAATAGTCTTTGAAAATCTTGCTATAAGCCTGCATGAGCTCTGGACCTTTCCTCTTCAGGGACTTTTCTTGGTCTTCAAGGCGATGCATGGTAACTTCAAAGTTATTGTCTAACTTAAGCCCGGCGCACACTAGAGCTTGCTTCTCAGCCAAATGTCATTCGTGGCAGCGGGCTTAAGCAGGAAGCTCCAGTGTGCGGTGAAGTTTTTTGAGTTTTTGTTCACTCGTGGCGCCTGGAACAAATATTCAACATGTTGAATATTTTTTGGCACGAATAACGCTTGCCTCCGTGTGTGCGCTAAATTGAAGGAGCAAGCTCGCAACAACTGAATAATGCGCATGCGTATCAGCGACAGTAAACGAAAACAAAATGGAGGGGCAAAGTGAGTTGCTGACTGATGCTATTTTGGAGGACAGAATTGCTGATATATGGCCCGATTATCCGTGCCTATATGATGTTAGATCTCCAGACTTTAAAAACCGAGATAAGAGAGAAAAGGCATTCCAAGAAATTGCCGAAAAATTGCAAAAAACTGGTAAGCTTTAACGATACAGTCGATTAGTCGATACATATTTGAATTTCTTTGCTAATGTTTGTCAAGATTTTGCCTCATGACCTCATCTACACACTATGTATCTCTTTTGGAAAATCAAGGAGTATTTTATGTTTTGGTTTACTTGTGCAATAGTGGTGGACAGTAGCGTAGCCAGCCTGACGATTTTGTCCCGCTATGTAAATTGCGAGTTATTATAATTATTCATGTATTTAGAAATCTATTGTTTTCACAGTCAATAAACACTCAAATATTAGCATAGCGGGACAAATCGACAGGCTAGCTACGCTACTGGTGGTGGAATCTATTTCCACCTGCAGCATAATAATACTTTTGTACTGTATTGTGCTATTTTTAGTATATACCTAATATTAATTCATTTTGCAGTCGACTGGGTTAAAGCTAAATTAAAAGCATTACGAAATAGTTATACAAAAGCCAAGAAGCCTGGACCATGTGGAAGTGCCAGAAAAACCCTTACCAAACGGGCTGCCTGGTTGCTAGAAAAATTACAATTTCTTGCTCCACATGTTGCAACACGAGCATCTATTTCAAACGTCGATTTAGTAAGTATATTTTAGAAATAAGTATTCAATCACATAAGTTCATTGAATTATTAGTTGAAAGCCTGTGTAACTAGTGTGTAACTAGCCATGGTAAAGAAAGTTTACATTTCAAACATGTTAGCCAGACAAGCTAATCAGTTTTAAACAACATTCCAAAACACATTAATTAATTTTAGGTTGCTTCATTTATTGTACAATCATATTGTCTTGCCATGGGATAGCCTGCGTTGCCAGCCGGCTAAACACGGTTATATCCGTCTGCGCATTAGCGAACAAATTCATGTTCCAGTACCAGGAAATGAGTACTGACTCCTGATTGGCTCGCTTTTGTGATAGTTATAACATCGTTTCTGATTGGTTATGGAAATTACACGGGCTGGCACCCTAAAAATCAAAATGGCTACATTTCCGGAGCGTGCTTGGAAAGAAGCCTTTTTATCTGTTCAGAAACAATTCCTCATCGATCACCTCCTACCAGAACAAGTATCTGCAGTTAAAGCTTTTATTGAAAAGGGAAATGTCTTTGTAAATTTGCCGACGGGGTATGGTAAATCGTTAATATTTCAATGCATTCCTATCGTGTATGATATTCTGTACTCGAGGCCTCGTGGCACTAGTGTAGTTGTTGTTATTTCGCCATTGAAAGCTCTAATGAAAGATCAAGTAGAATACTTAGCAACTTTTGGTGTTCCTGCCATTGCTATTGGGGATGAATACGATGAAGAAACAATACAACAGGTCAAAAACGGGTATTTTTTGATCGTGTATTGCTCTCCTGAATGTTTGTTGTCAACGAGTACTTGGAGGGAGATTTTCAACGATGCTGATTTCCGTGAAAAACTGGTTGGTGTAGCTATCGGACGAGGCTCATTGTATTACTGAGTGGTACGTTATGTGAATGCTTTATAATTATATTAAAAATATCTATTTATTACTCGCCAGGCACATAGTCTTACATAGCTACACGTTAGCTAATGCATGCGAGGACGATCTTACCAGTCACCCCATGTGTCATAAAATTATTTGGCATAGTAAGACCTATTAAATTTGACAAATAACAATGTTTATTGATTACAACAGATAGTATACCATTTCTGCTCAATATGAAAGAATACTATTTGAGATTACGGACAAGTCGTTAAAAGTGTGTGTGTGTGTGTGTGTGTGTGTGTGTGTGTGTGGGGTGGCTGATTCAACTATGTATTTATGAATATTTATCATCACTCCTTTTCCATTTTAGGGGTTTGTCAAATTCAAGCAAATGCCCATTCCGAAAGTGGTATGGTTGTCTAGGTGAACTCAGATCACTTATTCCACAAGAATGCAAAATAATGGTTCTAACAGCAACTGCATCAAAACTTACTACAGAGAAAATTTTGGATGCAGTTAATATATCTCGCGATACAATTATGATACAGCAGAGTCCAGATAAAGTGAACATTTCATACACGAGACAATACCTTGATAAAAATTACCCCATTGAAAAGCAATTTGGTGCACTTCTTGGAGAATGTCAAAGGCTTGGAATAAATACACCCAGAACTATAATATACTGTCAAACACGGAAACAATGTGCAATACTATTTCGTTTGTTTGAAGTGTGTCTTGAAGAAAAACTTTATCATGGTAGCAAAGATTATCGAAATCGTGTTGTTGACATGTACCATGCAGGCACACCAGAATCTGTAAAGGAACATGTTTCTGAGCAAATGTCAAATGAAAATGGTGTGATTCGTGTACTAATATCATCAATTGCTTTTGGGATGGGTGTCAATTGTAAGCAGGTAAGAAGAGTTGTGCATTTTGGACCCTCCAAAAGTATAGAATCGTATATTCAAGAGTGTGGTCGAGCTGGTCGAGATGGAGTTCAAAGCACATGCATGCTTCTATATAATGGCCTACTCTCTGTGCACTGTGATAATGACATGAAACATTATTTAAATCACGAAGGATGTTTGAGGGAAAAGCTATTGATTCATTTTGGGTACAAGGTGGACCACAAAAACTTTCAGTTTCTGCACAACTGCTGTAGTAACTGCCAGCAAAGTTGTTTGTGTGGCACATCCTCTTGCAGGAAACTTTGGAGTCCACAACTTGAGCAAGAATGTGACCTTGATTTATATACTACTGATGAACAGGAGAAAAGCAAGTTGACAAGAGTTGTGACCAAGAAAGACAAAAAACTATTGAAGGAAAAGCTTATCAATTATCAGAGAGAGATGCTAAAAGAATACAACATTAAAAATATGGTGACATGTCCAAATATGTTACTAGAATTTAACATGTTTCATATTAATCAAGTACTTGGTAGTTGCCATTCTCTATTTACTTTGAATGATGTTTTAAAATCTGTTGAAATATGGCGACATAAGTATGCTGTTGAAATCTTAAGAATTATACAGGATATTTTTGGTGACATGGAAATAGAAATACCTGATGATTTAGAAGACTCAGATGAAGAGGAAACTCTTACTACAGAATGGGAGGCTTTGAGAAATGATTCATCATGTTTGGAAATTGTAAATAGCCAAGATCTGGTTGCTATTGAATCCACCATGGACACTGATACTTCTTACAATAATATTTCAATATGACTTTGTTGACAATATATGTATTTTGAACAGTTATTAACAATATGAATATAATTATTTACAAAATATACAAGTAGCAATTTTTTAAGATCCCAAACCCATTAATTAAAAACTAAACATTATTTACACTTCATCTCGCTTTTCTGTTCAAAATCATGAATTTTTTATGATTGTTTATCCATGTAAACATTTTATGCATATCAAAGCCACTCAACAAACTTGGCTTAACATGTTTAAAAACACTGTATCTCCGTCCTGGTGTGCATGTGAAGGCATTATTAACTACTAATTCATTGACAATTTTCTTTAGATCCCCTTGAGTTGAGGTCTTAACATGTCTTCCTGCTCTTTTGAAAACTGATAAGTTGGTGTCAAAAGTCTTCATCAAAGATGAGGTTACCCCCAGTGAGTGACAGATTCTATCCAGGGATTTATCTGACGCACCTGCTCCTTGATTTTTTATAGCCTCTTTTACCAACTTGTTTAAAAATTCCAACTGCAGGTCTAATGGAATATTTCCACTGATTCCAGGTTTGCTTTTGGTAAAGCGGTTCCAAATTAGATGATGTGTACACTTGGGGCTCAATAAAGCATTTATCTGAAACATCAAATACAGTGCTTCCAGTGAATACTTGGCTGACCCTCCTTGATGTTTTAAGTACATTAAAAAAAATTTCCAACACCGAACAACTCTCTGACCATCCCCTTCTGATATTGCGTCGAAAAAGTTCAACACGAGCATGCCATAGTCAAGAAGTGATCTCTGGTATGACAACATATCATCATCCTCATGAACAGATGTTGCTTCTAGAATGTGTGCATTAGAGTCTCGCAATGACACAGGTGGATTGTGTTTAGCTTCGTGGTCTGTTCTTAACTTTCCAGCATGAGCAAATGTTTTTGTACAGCCAGGAGCCCGGCAAGGGAACCTGCCATGGATATCTGTTTGTAGATCTTCTTGGATTGAATTAACTGACTCTTCAACATCACTGTTACGCCTTTGATCAATAACAAATTCATCAATGACAAGTGATGAAATGTTATTCAAGTAGGATTTTCTCTCTTGTAAACTTGCACTTGCAGTTGTTGAAAACTTGTGTTTGCTTGGCTCTTCATCAATCTTCTGCATTCCTAAAAGATGCATAGCTGCAGCAATGATTCGAGCTTCCACTTCAATGACAAAAAATCTTCTACAAGCATTGGCTGCTGCAGTCACATCTTGCTTTACATTTCGCCTATTCACCAGGTTTCTGTCGCTAAACATGGTACACTTATCGCCAGCTGATGCAACATTGTATAGTTGAGAGAAAGCCACCTAATAAAACAGAATTTGGCATGGTACACTGTAATGATGTAAGATATTTTCATTTAAATACAATTATGGTAACCTTGTTCTGGACTCAATGAAAGTGTATTATATGCTTTAATTTTACCACAAAGTCGTTTACCTCCAAAAATTTGTTCCCAGCATGCCAATCTGCAATCTCAAAGTGCAAGCCTTCAATTCTTTCATCTGGCGTAAATCCATTTGCAACTGAGCTAAGCCCATTCACCCCACGCTCAACACTTAATTGGTCACCAACGACCCCTTGTCCAGCATATTGCTTATCTTTGTCTTCACCATAACATGGAACATACTTTTGAAGAGACTTCAGGATAGCTAGTATTCCGTCTGAGTCATTTTCATTATCATGCAACATACCAAGAAATGTCTATAAAAAAATAAGTAAATATAAGCAGTCTCATGGTGTTGGCTTCTGTTTAGGGCAGATAATTTATCTATTTTCATATTTATCATAATTGGCTAAACTGCAGAATACCCTTTCACTAGTCACAGCCGCTACTCATAGCCACCACAATGCTGGCTACTGGCTACAGGTTTAATTAAGATATTTGAGAACGAGGTTATACAATAATGATGTAATGTTAAATGTATAGCAGCTATAAATTATTATTTCACTGGCTACTGGCTACAGGTTTAATTAAGATATATCAACTATCAGCTTAATTAAACCTGTAGCCAGTAGCCAGTGAAAAAAATAGACCTACATTTAGCATTACATCATCATTGTAATGCCTCGTTCTCGAATATCTTAATTAAACCAGGTGTAGCCATGTAGCCAGGTATTTAATGATTATTAAATATCAGTACTCATAGCCAGTAGCCGCTTTCTTCAAACACAGCTTCAAAAATGACAAGGTATTCGACTACAATTGCTTCGTCATAATTTATCATATATTCAATAAAATTAATAATAACTTGCAAGTGTGTTTTTCCATAACTTACCAAATCTGATTTCATACACATTTCTTTTGTGTACATATGGGGAATATGATGAACAGCAGCATCTGATAAGAATTCCAAACTTTTTATATTGGTAGAAATAACACGTCCCACCAGAGCAATATAGTTATCACGTTGCTTTTGATTATCACGACAAGATGGGAGACATTTACCATTCTGAAGTTTAAGAATCCCATCCTTAGGCTGCTCTTCACCAAGGTGATTCCCTGAAACACGGTTTTCAATTGCCATTACTGTTACACAGTGCTTGTCTACATTTTGGTGGTCCTCTGTCATACGGTGAACCTCTTGGTGATAGTCAATGTTGTCAAACACAAGTTTTCTTCCAACATCTTGAGTAAAACACCTGTTATTCTGTTGACCATGTGCATCTGGGTTTATTTGGGCTGCTCGTTGTTCCATAAACTCCCCTTGTTCTTTCACCGAATGTAAGATGTCCTTGTTGTAATCTTTTCCAAACTCGTCCAACTTCTTATATACATAAGTATGACTGGTTGTGATTTTCAGTGGACATAGCCGGGCAAGTGTATTCTAAAATTCATAAATTAGATATTACTTGAAATATCCCTTTTAATGCATTGAGGTTAATAATTAACCATCCTATGCACATTATGATGAGAAAAAACATGTGACCAAAATCAACTCCCGCCCCTCCCCCACCCTTACATCCGGTAAAGCTATAGAGCTTTGATAGAGCAACAAAGGATACTTTGTGTGAGTTGCATTATTTGTTAGCACTTACCATCCAGTTAGAATGATAAAGAAATATGGTCAACAAAAGCTGAACGGCAGTCATATATCTTGACCTGTTCTTTAAACATATCGAAGCTGCCATTGCTACAGCTGCAAAATCTGGTTTATCTTTGGTTGATTTACTTCTCTTGTTAATACTTGCTGCTGCAAGAACAGAATGAAAAAGTGGTGCTCTGTCTTTTATCTCATTTGACAGATTTTCCATGGAAAATGACAGCATGCTTTGCTTTCTGTTGCTCTGAGACAGGATGGGGTTTTCTTTGAACAAAGTTTAGTCACCTCATTTTCAATTTCTTTCACCATTAGTTGCTTAAGTTCTCTTTTTAGATCAGAGCTTTTCCACGCCGCATTAGCTATTTGTTTGTATGTACCCCTTAACAGCATCTTGCCAAGTGACTCAAGTTCAGAGGGGAGTTTTCGCTCAGCAGTTTTGGACGGCCAGTTTATCTTTACAGTCACATCGACTTCTCCCTTTTTTTGCTGAAAAACTACGGGCGAGGCAGGAATTTCGAGACGAGTATTTAACCCAGAATTTGGCGTGTTTTCTTTTACTGGTGTGGATGTTGTGGGCACAAATATACGCTGTCGTTTCGTCGGGGAGGCTTCGCCAGCAACTTGAGATTTGTTATCCTCACTTCGTCTCTTCGTTTCGGACGGTGTCTCGTCGATCTTGCAGGCATTTTGAATTGCCTTATCGATTTCAGACAACTGTTCTTTCAAACTTTTGCGTTTTTTCAGTTTCGCGAGACAATGCTTACAAATATACTTCACAGAACTTTTCACCGGGACAGTGAAAGGGAGATTTCTTAACGCTTCTTTCACATCGAATTTTCCTTTTCCTTCTATAAAATATCTTTCCGTGTGTTTAACTATATCTTGAGAACATAATACACATGAATAATTCATGAATAAGTAGTCTTTTACAGTCTTTTACCAATATGGTTCTATTCTTCCTGAAGCCTGCGGGCAGGCTGATATTGTTTACTGCTTCAGTAACCAATCAGAAACGATGTTATAACTATCACAAAAGCGAGCCAATCAGGAGTCAGTACTCATTTCCTGGTACTGGAACATGAATTTGTTCGCTAATGCGCAGACGGATATAACCGTGTTTAGCCGGCTGGCAACGCAGGCTAGCCATGGGACAGATCCATGATTGTTAAAGTATGTAGTTAGGATTTCACGCTGATCCTTGGCACTTCTAGGTGGGTTGTGATTAGGATTGCTTTGCAAACCAGTAAGTCTTTGGTCATTTCTCCACATTCCTTCAGAAATTGTATGATCAGCATTCTCTAAGTCAGCAGCCGCTGTGTATGTTGATTTGTTTTTTTCCACTAGGTAGTTGTGTAGACAGCAAGCGGCAAAAAGGACATATGTCAACTTATCTGGGCACATTTTAATTGTAGTCAGAAAAACTCTCCATCTGTGAGCTAGAATTCCGAAGGCGTTCTCAACCACTCTCCTTGCACGTGATAATCTGTAGTTAAATATACGCTTCTCTTGTTCTAAGTTGCGATGTGGGTAAGGTTTCATGAGATTCTTTGACATAGGGAAGGCATCATCCCCAACAATGTGGTAGTTTAATTTAAATACTGAATTTCCTGGAAGACATGTAGGAGATGGAAGGTTAAGTGAATTATTTGACAACGACCTGGATGAAATTCCAAGATCGACAAAAGAGCCATTGAAAATGAAACCCAATAGAAAAAGGCAAGCTGAAGAGGAATTTAAGATAATACAAGAACTGGCACAGTCTCTTGCTGAAAGAAAGTCGAAGACACAGAAGTCAAACAAACCAGCTACTAATCCTGTTGAACCATTTTGTCAATATGTAGCACAGACATTGTCTACGCTTGACACTGGAGTTCGACACCTAGCTGAACATAAAATAAGCCAAATCCTGTTCCAAGCACAAACTGGCACACTTGCTCAAGAAAACCCATACAGATCTATTCCACCTATACAACCACAGCCACATTTTTTCCACACAGAAAATACACAATATAGCCTGGCAGGAATGAACAATCAAGCTGTGAGCACATATTCTCCATTCAATGCTCAGCAACCACATTCTTCACCCCAGAATGACTCTGCAGGTCACAACTTCAATGCTCGTACAGGTATATGGAGTTTGCAAAATACACAAGGTGGCCACACCCCAGAAGATAGGCACTAAAGCATGCAACAACTTTACTCCAGCTAAGTAGCAAGTGGAAAAAAACTGCAATGGATATTGGAAACTATTAAAAGAAACATCTATTTTATACTATTTACAATAGGATGCCTTTATCTTAATCATGCATTAATGTTGTGTTAAAAGAAAATTCATATTACAAACCTTTAAATAAATTTCTTTTAGTGCTATGTACAATGCTTTGCAAGTTTCTTCAACAATTGATGAAATAGTTCTTTCCCCTATTCGGTACTGAAATGACAGACTCCTAAAAGTCTCACCTAAAATATAAGGTGACAGGTTGAGTCCGTTAAGAAAGCAATGAATCATAATCATTTGATAAAGTTCTGTCACTTCATTAAAATTACTTTTAGGAGCTTTTGGAAAGGAATATTTCCTTGTAGTTCATTAGTTTAAAATCATCGCATTTTGAAATAATAAATTTGAGATCTAAGTTTACAATTCGATATACTTAAAGAACAGAAAATTTTTAGTTATTATAATTACAAAACCACCGAAAATAAGGGATAAAAAACAAACCTGTTGCAAGAAATCGCAGAGTTACCGATAGGCGCTCAGACGGCTTTAGTGCACTTCGCAAATGGGTATCTTTTTTTGAGATGAATGGGCAAACCATTCCCAAGATTTCATTGAATGCTTCTCTATTCAAGCGATGGTATTGCCGGAATCGTTCTGGATCTTCAGCATTTAACTCACGAATTAGATTTGCATGCGCCCCTTGTGTTTCTCTCCGCAATATCCAGCGCCTTGACCATGTCTGCCGATTTGCAGCTCGTAAAAGACGTCGTCGCATAAGCAACAAAAAAAGCAACATTTCTTCGAATTCCTCTTCTTCGGAATCTCTTGCTATTTCCTCCATTTTGTTTTCGTTTACTGTCGCTGATACGCATGCGCATTATTCAGTTGTTGCGAGCTTGCTCCTTCAATTCAGCGCACACACGGAGGCAAGCGTTATTCGTGCCAAAAAATATTCAACATGTTGAATATTTGTTCCAGGCGCCACGAGTGAACAAAAACTCAAAAAACTTCACCGCACACTGGAGCTTCCTGCTTAAGCACGCTGCCACGAATGACATTTGGCTGAGAAGCAAGCTCTAGTGTGCGCCGGGCTTTAGGCTCCCCGTCCTTCTATGGCATACCAAGCTCGTACCATCCATCTTTAAACCTCAACGTTTCAGACACTTGCTTTACAGCAGCTTTATCTTCTGTGGTCATGGGTTGGTCTCCCTGTTCCTTTATGCCGATGGATTCCAATTCCCAGAATTGGTGCAAAATATCAACGGGTGGGGGTTCTTGATCAGAGGTGTTATGTTGAGAACGAAATGTCATAGTAAAGTGTGTCTATCTTGTCAGAACTCTTGCACCAACATAGGCCCGAAACACACCCACCCCAAATTGGTCAGACGGGGTGGAACAGGGGGTGGTTGCTTCCAATCATTATGTCAATCCGTCTGCATTTTGAAATATCTCAAAGGGGATGTCACACAGATGAGGCCATTTCTTCTTTATTCTCGACCATTTTATGGCAGGCGTGTCAAAATGTATTTCAAAAACTGATGTCCAGACTTTAAATTTTTGTAGCCCATTTTCACATTTTTATAATTAGCTAATTGTTGTTATACAATTATATTAAATATTGGCATCAATTGATTATACCGTTTTTATATGGACACGACCAAAACTAGCTAAGTTATCGTCTTTTAAAAATTGTTGCGCGAAATAAAATATTTCCGATAATGGAAATTCAAAGTGAGACCTCCAGACAAAAAAAAAGCAAATTTAATTAAATCGACAAACTGTAATGTAGCAAAATTTACATAAATCCAACGAGTTTAGGGTCTTATGCCTTCAACATGTCCTCTGTTTCTGTCTATGCAAGTTTGACAGCGTCAAAGGATGCCTTGAACTGCTTGTCGAACCATTATCATAAAATGTTTTTACAATAAATTTACAGTGCCTAGACCACTTAAATACTCCTCTACTTGAAACCACTAACATGGACCTACAAATAGCTACCTTTTTAAAGAAAGGTATCATTGTTGAAAGCTCAGATGAACCTGAGCAGTTTATTTCGACTGTCTTTCTTCGTGAGAAAAAAGACGGAACTTTTCCGTACTCTAAACTTAAAGTCTTCAATAAATGGGTGAACTGTAACCATTTTGAAATGGATTCGAACCATACACGCACACAACTCATGAAGCCATATTGTTATATTGGCTCTATAGACCTAAAAGATGCATATTTTTCAATTCCGATCCATCGGAATCATCAGAAGCAGGGCTCTCAGAACGTCATGCCAAATATTCCTTAGACTCAGCGGTAAAAATTCCATAAATGAGCAAACATTTCCGCAAACTCTAAAAATTGCGGGAAAATAGTTTTTAGCATTCCAACATGTTAGATTCTGAATCTTCAAGCAAAGAAACAGAGGCAAGTCCTCAAAAACAACAACAACAGCAGCAACCGCAACAACAGCAACCACAACAAGAGCCGCAACAACAGCAACCACAACAACAGCAGCAGCAATCGCAACAACAGCAACAACTGCAACAACAGCAGCAATGGCGACAGCAACAACCACTTGGTGTCATGAATCTACAGATTCCCAATGTTTTATTTATTTATTTACATTTGGCACATCATACTAATATAAAAATACATAAAAAAGACAAAAAAACATATACACAATACATGCAATGATGATGGCTAGGTAGCCACAACAGCGTTAGCCAATTACAGTGGTCCCGCACAGACGGACGGTTTGACGGACGGATAAATGGTAAAATAATGTGAACGGACGGATAATTCGTAAATTAATGTGATCTAAAGTTAAAGTTAAAAGCAACATGTCGGTGCTGTGGAAATGTTTCGAGCGGTATTGCATTTCAAGCAGATGCTTTTCCATGTTCATGGGTTTTCTGGGTCGTAAGTATTCTGAAGCGCTGTCACATAGTAGTTGAAGAGATTTTTCTTGAACATGTTGAAAGTAGAAATGTTTGATGTTATATGATCAGGTAGGAAATGTGGTCGATCTGCTGTGGAGCCCACACGCAATGAACTATGTACAATGCACGTCTGAAAGATATTGGCGTCAGGTTCCTAGTTGCCTGCCTGATGTAACCTAGCAGTTCGTTTGCTTTATTACCCACAATCGCTATGTGGTTTGACCAAGTCAACTTTCTGTTGATCCAGACCCCCAGGTCTTTCACATTCTGAGTGCTGCACTACGCTGTCATATAGATGATAGTCATGGTGGAGTTGTTACGTTTCCTCGTGATGGTGACCGTCGAGCATTTTTCAACATTAAGTTGATGAGCTGCATTGGTAGAGGCTATTTCAAAATTTGATAGGTCAGTTTGTAACTCAATGCCATCAGTTAATTTGTTAATTTCCTTGAAGAGTTTGGTGTCGTCTGCAAAGGAAGCTAGTTTTGACTTACAGACTGAGTCAGAGAGATTGTTGGCATAGAGGATGAACAGTAGTGGTCCCAGAATAGACCCCTGAGGCACACCAGAGGTGACATTAATGAGACGGCTGTGTCTAACCTTGTCGAAAGCCTTAGACATGTCAAGGTACATAACATCAATTTGTTTGCCATGGTTGATCAGGCTTCCGATATAATCCAGCACTTCTATAAGCTGTGTCACACAATTTACCTGCAACAAAGCCATGTTGAGTGGAATTGACTTGGCAAGAAGTGTGACCAGAAGCGTTTTGAGTTGGTTGTCCTATCGTTACAAAGAGAGTGGATGTAAGCTAATCTACTTTCCTTCATCATCTGCTTGACCAAGGTTCGCACAGACTTGTATCTGTTTAACAAATGTTCTGTTGGTGATCTTTTAAGACGTTTCCGAATATTGTTTTTCTTTTTAATTTTGTGTAGTATATCTTTGTTGATCCATGGAACTTGGTGACGGTTATGGAAAGATTTGAATGGAATATGTTTATTAACCGCATTAAGAAATGCATCTTTCCAGCATCACTAATCACTATCAATGTCACCATCAGCAGTTATTAAACTAAAAAGATATTATTTTACGATATTGTCAATGGAATGGTGCAGAGCATCCAGATCACCACGACGATAATCGTAGATAGACCTGCGTATCTTCTTTCGGTGAGACAATTTCTTGCATCTTGACCATGTCAGGTATACTGGTGATAATGAGATCCAGAATATTGCTATTTCTTCTTGGTGTCGTGTCTATTTGAGTTAGAAAGAAATCTTTGAGGATCTCCGTGAAAGCAAGTTCATGAGATCCCATTACAATGCTTTGATCGTCTTTCCAACATACGTGTGGCATATTAAAATCTCCTGAGAGAACAACGTTCTGATACTTGTTACATATATCTTTCATGTACTTTTCAAATTGATTTAACCAAATTTGATTAACACTGACATTAACACCTTGACGTCCTCTATCTCTATCGTTTCTCATGACGTTGTGAAAATTTTGAAAAACATTGAAAACAATCTAAGTTACTCACGGTTGCAAAGTCTGATGTATGATGAATGTTTAACAAGCTTTGTGCGTTCAAGGCAAGACATTTTAACATGTTCTGCACGTCTCTAGGTCCAGGGTTTCTTTCCACATCGCCAGATAACCAAATAATTAAAATTGAATAACTTGCATAAAGTACTAAACGGCATCCAACAAGCAACTTTAATGAATCAGGCAGTTCGTTATTTTTTACCTTTGAATGACGCACGCGACCGTTACTCACAAACACAAGAAATTTCACCATGGAAGCTTCTTTAGACAAGTACAACATTTTGTGGTTACACAGTGATGTAAACGTAACACCCTCGTAATGATGGAATCCCAGAAATGGGGAGAATAGAGTAGTAGCTGGACAGATTTACGAGTGGCCTAGAACCTATCTTTTCCCTGCACAAGAAATTGATTAAATAAATAAGCTCCTCACTTTAACTTGTAAATTTATTTTTGGAATAATCAACACTGAGTTTCTGTTAGTATAATAGTAGTTAATATCTGTTAGTTCTAATGGGCCCTTTTTTAAACAGGTTGAAACACAATGATGTTAAATTTTTACTTCTGGGGTTAAATTTCGTAAATTTTTGGTAGGAATGTTATTTTTGTGTAATATATTGTGAAAATACACCCCATGTTTTAAAAAAAAAACTTTTGTAGAAATGTTGGAAAATCAGGGGTAAATTTTGGAAATATATGGTACCAATGTTGTTTATATGTATTATATCGTGAGAACACACCCCATTTTTCAAAAAATGATGTATGTTGGTAGAAATATTGGAAAATTAGGGGTAAATTTCTGAAATATATGGTAGACTGTTGTTTTTGTGTAATATATCTCAAAAATACACCCATTTTTCAACAAATAATGTATGCATTGCCAGCCAATAAATTGTTGCAATCCTACTATTTAGACAAAATATTGTTTCAAGTCAAATAGACTCAAATGAGACACCATTCTCCTTGAAAATAAAAATAATTCACCAAGCAATATGAATCAAACTTCAACTTCCAGGTAAGTCTCGTTTAATTTATTAATTATTTGTTGTTTATAAATTTCTCGAATATTTGTTTTTTAATTCTCTGTCCTATAAATATTGTATTTGGAGATAATTAATTACCACCTCTGGCAATAAGCTCGCTATATATTTTTATATTTCCAGGCCTGTTCATGCATTTATTACGCTAAATAAACTTTGTCTTGTTTTAGAATGAATGCAAAGGTGTATTACAATGTATTAAACCATACAATGTTACTTATTAGGGGATCCCAATTAGTAATTATTTAATTAGTTTTGCACTTATTAAATAAACATTTTAGGTTTCACTTACGTGAACTGAAGGATATATGTCCTGAACGCAATGGAGAAAATGTTTGTCCAGCATGCCCTAAGATAATTTAAAGTTTTGGCAATACCCTGTATTTGCTGGAGAAACGAGGTATATCCGTGGCTAAAATGCCGTTTTCAACCACGGAAAACAACCATGGATTGCGCATGTCCATGCTCTCGGCATTCCGTCATATTTCGGCTCAAGTAGAACAACATGGCAACGACGGTGGGTATTTCTGGTTGTTTTATGTCTAGTTCATTTGAATAAATTTGCATAAGCAGATAAGGCAAGGAGGGAAAATGAAAAACATATTGTATAATCGATTATACTGTGGCCAAATCGTTAATGTAACTCGACTAGGCTTTGTATTTAACTAAAAAGCGTTTGAATTTATGCTGTTTTAATATGCTGTTATACACAGAGTCACGAAGCTGGGGTTATACCGACTTGCAGTGGAGATCTGCGAAATCGTAAAGGGAAGAAGGTAGTTATATTAATATCCATAGGCATCCCAAAAAGAATAAGCTTGTGCCATCAATGTTTATAATAATAATGATGATGATGATGATGATGATGATGATAATAGTAATAATAATACACATAGGTGGCGTATGAACCAAATCCCAAAAGAAGGACTCGCATTGACAGGGACTTCCAGAAGCGCATGAGTCGTTTGGTAATTATGATTACATTTCCATTATTGCATTGTAGCCCATGTCCTGTAAAATATATATATATATATATATATATATTTAAATTATCAATATTTTATATATATTTTTTTGGGGTAAAGGTTAAAGAATGGCATACTAGAACAAAGATACCAGTTCTACTTTTAACTCTACGTATGATTGTACGTTCAAACTTGTACAATGTACATTTTTTTTATAAATTTTTGCCTTCATTGTTGACTTAATTGTTTTCCTTCACCCAGGTATAAGCACTATATTGCATATACTGGTTTATTTGAAATGGATAATATACTTGTAAATCAGATAATAGAATCCTGTTTTAATGCCTAGGTGTAATTATGTGGTATAGGTACAAATAACATGTTTAGCTATGGAATCATTTATTAAACACATTTTCCTCTAGTTATATGTTTCTTACATATATACAATAACTCATGTTGTAGGTTCAAAAGGCCTTGACAGATTTGCCAAAAGTCCAATTGTCCAGCAAGAATTTGTCAGACACTGCATTAATAAAGTGAACAAAAACCAAGGTAATTAATACTGTACAGTATAATAAGGATACATTTTCAGTACCTTGATCACTAAAAGATTTAATATAAATATATAATTTGCATGAAAATTGCTAAAATTACTTGATGCTAATTGGTTGAGAGGAGTACAGTTAATTCACTGTGCCATGCCATTTAATTAGCCATTTTCCTGACATGTTCCACATTATATTATAGCAATATGGTGTACCAAAACACATACAGACATAAACTAGGGACAAAATTATGCTTTCATGCAGACACACAAATATTAATACATGAATATGTTATAATAACAATAATAATAATAATAATAATAACAATAATAAGGATCTATATAAATGGACCTTGCAACTGTGCCCATTACTTCCCTGTATAGGTGAATTAATCATATTTACATTTTCCATAAATTATCTTTCCTCTTTTTACATTTTCCATAAATTTGTCTCTCTTAGGATAGTATTAATTTGTATATATTAATTTGTTGTAAAACTTTCCGTATAAAATTAATGAAATCTGTATGGCTATGTAAATTCATTTCGTGTAAGCCTGTCTTGTTTATCTTCACCTTAATGATTTAGAAAAAGCAGAAAAGCCACAGAAAAAAGATGTCGATTTCCCTGTTGGAGAAGAAACCAACTATGAGGAGTTCACTGTGCCTGCATTAAGGAAAATGGTGCCATTAGCCATTAAGTTGGATGGTGTGTCATATATTTATCCAGGTTTAATAATTCAACCTATTGGTATTCAAGTTATGTTGTCTTAATTTTATTAAGGACGGAAAACATCTAAGTGGAATGATCCAACCATGAAGCCATCATGGTGGCCAGAAGATGTTGCATACAGGAATGCGAACTGGGGAAAAGACAAGCCGCATTTTGATGAGTTAGTCAAAATAATGGAAGCATTTAATAATGATTATTGTTGCATCAGTAGTAGTAGTAGGAATATTCATAGAGTTGAAAGTGGTTCAGAGAGTGGTCAAAGTGATGGTGGTGGTAGTGATGATGATAATAGAGGAGGTGATGCTGGTGATGATAATAATTATGGTGATGATAAAAGAGGTGGTGATGATGGTGATGATAATTATGATGGTGATGATAGAAGAGGTAGTGATGATGGTGATGATAATTATGATGGTGATGATAGAAGAGGTAGTGATGATGGTGATGGTTGTGCTGACTTTAATAATGGTAGTCGAGGATTTGGTGGTGGTGGTCCACTTGGCAACCAAGAGTGTGTGGAAGGAGGTCCATCAGAAATTGCTGGTGCAAAGGAAGATGTTGACGTGATGGAAATTGGAATCCATAGTCCTCTTAGCACAATACAAAGAAAAGAATTACAGATAAAAGCTGGTTAGTGCCAAGAATGCAAACATGATATTGACAAACATTGGCTTGTGGATATGGTATTTGTCACCTTGTTACTAACAAACTTTTTTTTAAGCATGCTTCTACAAGTAAAGATCCCTCTAGCACATTGGGGCTACTAAACTGCCTGAAGACTCAATCGACTTGGGAAGGATTTTTGGATATATGTAACATAATCAGCCCACATCTGCGCCCCCTGGCAATTTGTCATATTGGATTTATCACAAAAGACGTTGTCCATAAATGGTTAGTAATTTATTTTTCATAACATTTTGTTAAAGTACGTATATTTTTTTCGACTTACATTGACAATGTGTAAATCACTTCTTTGCCACTACTAAAGTGGGAGTCTGGGGTATGCGTACTGCATCCCGCGATAGGCTCAGTTCTCATTAGACACCGCAGTATATGTAGCTATGTTATAAAATGTAATGATTTTATTGTAATTCAATTACTTTGGTTTTCTTCAGTACGGAATGGCATTAAAAACATTTAAGGTCAACTAGTTTGTAAATATTTACCTTTTGTAGTTTACAAAACCAAGTTCCGCAAGAATTACTCGATCAGCACTTGGAGCCGGGAAAAGTGAAGAGTGATGGCAATTGCCTCTTTCATGCTGTTGCAATGGCAATAACTCTGGGAGATTCCCTTAACCAGTCCTCAAACCTGGCTAATCTACTTCGCTTATATGCGACTGTGAACGGTGCCACAAAAATGAATGGATTCGTAGAAAGGGTATTGCAATAATATATATACATTATAACATGTCATGAGTAACATTTTTACCATTTATTTTTTTCACCACTGGCTGAACCTACCATTATTTAGCAAAGCATTTGAACATATAAAATGTAAACACTGCAGTGCTGATGTAAACATTGTGGCAATGTGCATGAATTTAACAGTTTTCATCCAGCTAAAGCTAGAAACCTCTCTATGTATGTGAATGCTCTTCAGGCAGTGGCATTGTTTCTTGCAGATGTGTAAGAAATTTTGCCAGCCTGGCCAGCTTCAAAATCTTGCTCACACTGTCACAACGGAGGACACTTTGCGAAAGGTTTCCATTCAGGAATTGTCTGATGAACGTACCTTCTTTCAAGTTGTATATATGGAGGAGGTAAAGGCCACCGCAATTGATGGAAATTATTCCGGTAAGCGTAATTTTGGAGTTCTTAAAATATTCGTGGGCAAGTCTTAACGTTTATATTGTTCCAGGTATATTACAAGTAGCTTGGCTTGCAGATTCACTTGAGACGCGGATTTGCATGCATTGTCGCATCCCCGGTCATGATATATACGACCACAATGTAGGAGCTCGTCTTTGGGACCGAGAAATCCATATTCTTTGGGTCGATTTGAGTGGAACGCAAGGGAATAGTGTGCCCGATACAGCTAACCACTTGTGCCACTCATCAAAACACGAGACGACGGTAGGCTAAACATATGCGGCGTTCATCTGTATAAATATCAACGTGTCAAATACGCGTTATTTAACTTCCATGGTCACGCATACATTCGACGAAGCGATGTACATAAATGCACGTACATATACATGCGGTCATTTTATATTTTATAGAATTCAACTGTGAAAACACGTGCAATGCTTATAGATTCTGTCAACTTCAACGTGGCGGTGATGAGAATTTAATAAAGTGTTCATACTGTTTGCAGTGTTTTCATCCTGAGTGTGTCTTAGGTTCTGTGGATCAGCAATGTCAGCACGAGTGGAAGTCATGTGGATGCAATGTGGATTTCCTAGCAGTTAGGTTTGTGATATAAAATAATTTGTAGCTAACCGTGTACTGCATGCATGTGCATTTGATGTATTACCAATATAAGGCTATTACAATTTTGTGGCACTTCACTCGATGCAGAAATTCTGTATAAAGGTTCAAAAGGTTCTTAATTTCAAGTGGAATCATACAAAAGTCAAATTCAAGCCAGAAGCAGTTGAGAAAAACTATCGGTCCTCCGGCAGAAATCATACCTATATGTTTCACATTCATTTTTGAGGTGGGCAGTACGCGCTATATTTAGGGTGTTGTGAAACAAATCCTTCTTGGGCAGTACGCCTCGCAAAGATATTTGATGTTTCAACAGGAACGAAACTCCCAATCGATCAAAAAGGACAGTTTTTATCGTGGTTCGTTTGAAGAGGAAGGCATGAGTATTTAGTAACTTTAAGCTATAGGCATCAGAGTTATCTTAACATTCAACATGTAAATATATGCGGAAGGACATGGAACTCTCTTTGATGTATAAGAATGAGTCGTACATTTTTGAACAATTGGTGTATGATGTGTTGATACCTGAGGTATAGATTATACTCCATTTTTTTCTCAATTAGCTGTGATTGCCGTATGTTAAGGACAGAGGGGCCAGCCATGCAAATGATGATGATAATTTACATAAACCCAGAACCAGTCCGGTCCTATAATGTTATCGCATATGTCAAGCTCTATTTCCATATTTGTAATCATATTTATCAACATTTACTTTTAAGGCTTTAATCCTTATTATTCAAAACCATTTAAAAGTGAGTCACTTTGTGGCCGAGTGGTTCTTTAAAAATTCTATTTCGTTGTGCCCGCTTTCGAATGTCTAGGTAGGTGTATATATAGCTATACATAAAACTATATATATATTTGTAGCTTTTTTCACAAAAAATAAATGTGATTATCTTGTATTTTTCAGATTTTTTCGCATATTATATACAGCTTATAGATTATGAATATTGGTTTCAATCGTTTTCCCTCAAAAGTATTGTTAAAATGCTGTAGCCAATACATAAATATATATATATATATATATATATATATATATATATATATAGATAGATAGATAATACATATATAGATATATACATATATAGATATTATACAGTATATAATTATTAGAGCATAGTGTTATACGTATAGAGCCTGGGCTCTAACCTTCATTGTTTTCCATCATTCGTTAACGAATGATGTACTTGTAATAGTCCGAACTATCATCAATAAAGTGATCGCTTCGTGAAATAGATTCAGTCTTATTTATGATGGAAAACAATCTTGACACCTAAGAGCCCACCAAGAAGGCCAAGCGATAACAAAACAAGAGAAAAAGGGGCCTCGGAAGCCCCGAGAAACACGGCAATCACAGCAAACAAGCGAGAGCCGAGAAAGAGAAACCTACTACCTGAGACGAAGAATTCACTGGTTCAAGGAAAATCTGACAACCCAGGCAATGAGTGACACCTCAGGGACACCCACACAATTCGGTGCAACCAGGGTAATACAATAAGTCAGCAAGACAAGCGCAAATTCCCCCTCACCACAAACTAGCTTTTGGCGCCATTTAAGCGCTAAACAATAACATCATAACGAACAGCGCTAAACAATAATGAGCCCATACCATACACCAAAAGTCGACATAAGGAAATACGCAACATGCCGAGATACAGATGCCCACACCCAAGTTGCGAGTACAAGACAGAAGAAGCAGAGGGCCAGCTCGCAGCAGTGTTATTACAAATACACTCATCGGGCACCCATAACAACACACAAACCACACCACCAACCCCACAGGCCACAGCCAAAGTCGAGAAGGTTAGAAGACCAACAATTTCCACGGCTGGATCTAGTGAGGAATGGACATATTTTCAAACACGGTGGCAAGATTACGTCGAAGCGACTAAGATAACTGGCAAAGACAAGGTCGTGCAGTTATTGGAATGTTGCGACGAGACACTCCGCAAGGACCTCACACGAAACGCAGGCGGCACCCTGACTAATAAGCCCATCGACGATGTCATGGCAGCAATACGTAAACTTGCAGTGCGAGAGGAGAACACCATGGTGGCTCGAGCCAAACTATATAACATGCACCAAGACCGCGACGAAACCATACGCAGCTTTGGCGCTCGCCTCCGTGGACAAGCGAGCATTTGCAAGTTCACAACCAACTGCCCCAACTGTACAGCGGAGATCAACTACACTGACAATATCCTTCGCGACACATTAACCAGGGGAATCGCAGATAGTGACATCCAACTTGACTTGCTCAGCGACAAAAATCAAAACATGACCCTGGAGGAAGCATTCCAGTTCATTGAAGCCAAAGAAGCGGGCAAACGCTCTGCAGGCCACCTCCTTGATAGCCAGAGCGTAGACTCTGCAAAAAGCCAATATCGCCGTGGCAAGCAGGATGAACTCACACAGAAAAAGCAAGCAAACAAGAATATCTCGTGTTCCTACTGCGGTAAACAAGGCCACGGTAAAACCGCAACACCCAGAATCCGCCGACAGGAATGCCCTGTCTATGGCAAAACATGTGAGAGCTGCAGACGCTCCAACCACTACGCTAGCCTGTGCAGAAGCAAAGACAAACCCAAGATCCGAGATACAAAACATACCCCTAACAAAGAAGAGGAAAACGCAGTATTCGACAGCTTATGTATGACCAGCAACACCCATAAACATTGCAATACAATTTCATTGGACCACCACATCTACAATGACCTCAACGCCCGCTGGGTGAGACAGCCGTCCAAACATCAACCATACCTCCAAATCAACGCCACATGCCATCCAGAAGATTACCACGCCCTTGGTTACAACCTGACATGCACCAAACCACGCCCCGCCAAATTAGAAGCCATGGCAGACACTGGATGTCAGAGCTGCCTTGCCAGCATGGGCATGATAGCACGACTTGGACTGCAACAGAAAGACCTCATCCCAGTTACTATGCGTATGCACGCAGCAAACAACAACGGAATCAAGATCATCGGTGCAGCTATCGTAAGATTCTCTGGTCAATCCAAAGACGGAAAAACGTTAGAAAGTCGACAAATCGTCTATATCACCCAAGACTCTAACAAGCTATTCCTCAGCCGCGAAACATGCACAGCCCTAGGAATAATTACCAACACATTCCCGACCGTGGGAGAAGCCCTGCATGTCGACAGCCATACTGATGACCCACCGAACAGACAATGCGACTGCCCTAAATGCCAATTACCACCACCGAAGCCCAAGGAGTTACCTTTCCCGGCCACTAACGAAAACCGAAAACAATTAGAGAATTGGCTACTCGATTACTATCGGTCCAGCACCTTTAACACCTGTGACAAACAACAACTACCCCTCATGGAAGGCCCACCGATGCGCCTCATGATCGACCCGAAAGCTCGCCCAGTAGCCCACCATACGCTACTCTAATCCCAGTTCCTCTACATTGGCAGGACGAAGTAAAAGCCGGACTTGACCAAGACGTCGCACTCGGAGTCATCGAACCGTACCGATCGGCGAACCTGTGACCTGGTGCCATCGGATGGTCATCTGCGCAAAAAAAATGGGAAACCGCGTCGCACAGTAGACCTCCAAGCACTTAACAATAACGCCACTCGGGAGACCCATCACACACAAAGCCCATTCCACCAGGCAAGGTCCATCCCAAGTGGCAAGAAAAAATCAGTGTTCGACTGTTGGAACGGCTATCACAGCGTCCCTCTCCACCCAGATGACAAACACCTCACCACATTTATCACCCCGTGGGGTTGCTACCGATACAGGTCTGCACCACAGGGTTACATCGCCTCAGGGGACGGCTACTCGCGCCGATTTGAAGAGATTGTCTCCGACATCCCCAATAAAACCAAATGCGTCGACGACACGCTGCTTTGGGCGGACAACCTCACTCAGAGCTTCTTCCAAGCCGTCAACTGGTTAGACATCTGCGGTCGCAACGGCATAACCCTTAACCCGGAAAAATTCATCTTCGGATCAGACACAGTCGAGTTCGCAGGATTTGAAATCACGCCCAACACGGTCCGCCCCTGTCAACGCTTCATCGACGCCATCCGCCACTTTCCAACACCGACTAATATCACAGATATCCGCTCCTGGTTTGGCCTGGTTAACCAGGTCTCCTATGCATTCGCAGCAACCGAACGAATGCTACCCTTTCGTCAGCTGTTAAAACCTGGCGCAACATTCCTTTAGAACGAACAACTAAACACAATCTTTGAAGAATCTAAATCTGTCATCATTAAGGAAATCAACCAAGGCGTTCGTATATTCGACAAGTCACGTCCCAGCTGCCTCGCCACTGATTGGTCAAAAAACGGAATTGGCTTCTGGTTACTTCAAAAACATTGCGACTGCCCATCCGCTGAACCCTCCTGTTGCCATACCGGTTGGAAAATAACTCTAGTTGGAAGCCGCTTCACACATGCAGCCGAATCTCGATACGCACCCATCGAGGGAGAAGCACTCACAGTAGCGGACGCCTTAGATAAAGCCAGATTCTTTGTCCTCGGCTGCACTGACCTCATAATCGCCGTAGACCACAAACCTCTCCTCAAACTATTTGGCAATCGATGATTAGAAGACATCCCCAACCCCCGACTACGCAACCTCAAGGAGAAAACACTGCAATATAAGTTCCGAATGATACACATCCCAGGTATCCGCCACAAAGCAGCTGATGCGATTTCCCGCCACCCCACAGGTCCCACAAACCCCACCATGCTCCACCTCGAGGACGACATCGCCATGACAGAAGACCTTACCACCCCATTTCCACTAAACGGCCACAGGCGCCCCTTCCTCGACGGAATCCGCCACCATGAAACAACGCCGAATCCCGGTTACAACCACAATGACACGATTACCTCCGTGGCATCCACGACACTAACCAGCATGGCCACTACCTGGGACAGGGTTCGCACCGCAACCGCCAGCGACGACACATTGAACGAACTCATCACCATGATCGAATCAGGCTTCCCTGAAAATTGCCATGAACTACCGAAAACACTACAGATATACCACCAATTCCGTCACAGCCTCTACACAGTCGACAGGGTTATCATGTATAAAGATCGTGTTGTCATCCCACCACCACTACGCCACAACATCCTGCAAACGCTACACTCCGCCCACCAAGGGATTTCCTCCATGACATCTCGGGCCGAGACTTCAGTATTCTGGCCTGGTATGACCCCAGACATCATAGCCATGCGAACCCAATGCAATCACTGTAACAGAATGGGGCGAGGGGGGGCGATCGCCCCCCCAATAATTTTAGCTGAAGCTTTCATTTTGAAAAGTGGAAGCACGAGAAAGTTTTCATTTCAAGAAGTAAACTGTAAAAGCACTACTTTATAACAACAGCAGCAAAATGGCGTTTTTTAAAAAAACAAGCGAAAGTATTCTAATCCCACAAAATAAGTGTTATGAAGGAAGTTTGGATAAAGAAATTTCTTACAAGTTACAACATGCTTGATGCTTCACATTTTTCCATTGTCATATGAATTTTGCTTCCCAAAGGGTTAGAAATGTTCACACATTGCATAAAAGACTTACAGCGAAAAATATACTAAGCACAAATGTACAACAGATTTAAGCAGCATGCTTCTTTAGAAACAATTTTAATCTTCTCATTTGACTATTGACACGACTTAGCCGTAGGCATAGCACTATCGATGGCTATAAACAATAATAACAACAGTTGAAACTTGAAAGTATCTACAGTATTAAGATGAGAGTTTAACATGTTTTTAATTAAAGGGTGCAATTCGGCTTTTTGATTTACCCAACGATCAAGCACTTTGTCCAAGTTTATCCTTTTTAACAGGTCTTTGTTCATCGATAGTAACATAAAGTCATTGGCCAACGAACTGTCTAAGCTATTACGAACCCAGCTCAATATCCGATTCATAGCACTGAAGCTTCTTTCCACGGTTGCAGTACCAACTGGCAAGGTCTTCGATATGGCGATCACCTTGAATAAGTTGGGGTACAACTCAGGGTCGATGTTCTTTCCAGCCGCAATTAGAATCTTCGCCCGTTCACACTCGGTTTTAAGCAAGGGAGAGTCAATATGGAGACAATCTCCAAATTTGGCAATGACACTGGACAGAGTCGTGTAATCCAGGTATGTCGATTTTGATGCATCTAAAGCCTCCAGAGCTCCCAGTATATCAGTATTCTCACCAGAGAAACGTCGTTCCAACTCCTCGAGGAGCGTGGGAACAGAAGCTGCCTTGAGACGATTACAGAATTCACGAGGGCATGCAGATCTTGTGGAATCTTGTCTGGAAACATGCACGGGATCCTCATAGTCCAAGGTAATGTTCACAGTCGAGCATAGCTCTTTGGCGGTTTCAATGATGTCGTTGGTTTCAATCTCAACAAGAAGCTTCCTTACAGCCACCATTTCGTTGGCTACGTTTAGCCATTTGACATTGGTCTCTTGCATAGCCTTACTTAATCCATGCATTATTGACAAAAGCTGATGAAGAAAGCAAAGGGAGATAACAAATTTTCCCGAGAGAATTTTGTGATAGAGACCCGCTGCTGAATCGGCTTGTTTTGACCGATCTTCTGAAGGCTTACAAGAATCGCTCGGAGTCTTTTAACCATTGTATTAACACCCTCAAACTTACAAGCCCATCGGACTTCTGTAAGAGAGAAGGCTGCCATTATGGGCTGTTTTGGATAAAACTCCTTTTGAACAGCTTCGAATATTTCTCTGTTGCTGGCGACGTTGAAAATGGTGTGTAAAGCCTTGTAGACATTTATTACATTACATGCTTCATTAACTGTACGAAAATAAGCTGCAACAATCAAATTCAGACGGTGCGCAGCACAGTGGATATAAAGCAACCAAGGATAATATCTCCTCAGTTTAGCAGCTACGCCTTCGTAACATCCGCTCATAACAGATGCGCCATCTGCTCCAAGCGCCAGAAGAGTGGCGGACGAGCTCAGTTTTTCAATTGTTGCCAAAACCGCTTCATTCACAATGGTCTGGGCATTAGTCTCTTTAAGTCTAGCGAGATCATAAAATCGTTCTTCGATTTGTCCTTCGTCGTTTACAAACCTAAAACAAGTCGACAGCTCTTCATGCCCCGCATTATCTTTGCATTCATCGATGAGCATTGAATACATCCCCGCTCTGTCTATCTGTTCCTCTATCAGATGTCGAACCTCGGAAGCCATGGCTCTTATCAACTCGAGCGAAGATCGCTTTGATGTGTAGTCGTATGCTTTGTATGTTTGAATCACCCTCCTATGCAGTTGTTTGAATGTTGGGTTAGTGCGTAGCATCACATTGATGAATTCTTTCCACTTTCCTGCATTGAGCGACTCGTCAGTTTCATTGTGCCCTCTATACGCCACCTCTTCAGAACAAAAGTACTGATGATACTCCAACAGCGTCTTCATGTATTCTCAATTGTTTTCCACTAAAGACGGTCTTCCAGGATCTAACATATTTCCAATACTAGCCCCTGGATTATTTTTCTGGATGTTGTAACTTTCCCAGCGAGTCATGGAAAGGAGGTGATCAGAGCATGCGTCATGGGCTTTAAATCCGCGATTTTTTTCCATCGCCTTTGACCAGGTAGAAAAACCAACTTTAGTGAATGCTGTGTCGCTCTTTGACGTCGATGTGCTAAAGTTCCTACACGCAAAACAAAATGCTTTGTCTTTTGCAATGCTGTATTCAAGCCACGGATAACTTGTATACCAGGTTGCTCGAAAACAACGATTCTTCTGGCCTCTCGGATAGGATCCAAGGTTTGGCTGCGAGGGCCCATCCACCAAAGTTCCAAGATCACTCACTGCAGAGTCTAGATCAACTGGACGAACTCCCACTTGCGGCGGCTGAACAACACATACTGAAGGAGTCAACGGAGTAACAGCAGCAGATGTTGACGGGATTAGAGAGCTTGACACTGTATCGTTGTCAGTAGTCCTGACGTGAGCGCTATCTTCTTCGTTCACTGTTGTGGTTGCCACAGCTCCAGCTGTTAATGGTGCTCATCTGATTCATTAGTCACTTCAAGATTTGCTCTTTTAGCAAAATATGAAGTTATTGTGCGATTTGCAGTCCTCTTCATATTGTTGAAGTTCGCCTCTCTTAATTGTTTCACCCGTCTCAACAATTCACAATACAATCACTCACGATAAGTTTAAAATATATATTGGAAAATGGATTTCAAAAGATTCACAATTTCACATTCACAGTGTACAGACTTTAGCCATATGAATAATGCATGTTTTGCGCTTAGCTATTTATACTAACGGGTAGGTGTAAATTATGACCTAAATTCTAGATATAGAACTATGACATAATTTCTGATGCAATACGGTAATACTTTATGAGTAAGCGAATTTATCGACAGCCAATGACTAAGCTTAATCGTGTCCAATTACGTCAGTCTGTAGGCTCTAAACGCCTATCCGGTATGGTTTTCGCGTCGCAGCGGAAGAGCCTGATACTCAGTTACAGCGAAGGTTATCCAATACAGTGTAAACATGGCCTTAAGTGGCTGTCAAGTCCGTCCTGCGCACGATTTTGTATTGTTTATTTCTTTGTTTGTTCGGAAGCGTTTTGAAATATTCTATAATCTGCTCATAAACACTGTTTTTTTCCCGTTTAGCGAATGGTTGTAACTTCGTATTTAACATGAAATTAAATGTATTAAATGTGTATTTTACATCAGAGAATGATAAACTTTCTATTTTTAACACATACAACAATTATCTTCGTTAAATAGTAGCATATATACATTTTGTTGGACACATTACTGCGACTCGCAGTAATGTGTCTGCGAGTCTCGTAAGTAAATGTCATCATTGACATCGCTGAATGGTCGAAATTGTTTAAGTCACAAATGTAGATAATCATCCAGAATATTTTCTCTGAAATGTTGTTTTTTTTATGCTTAGCATGTGATTTATAACAAAATGCACCATTAAAATAGTGTTTTGAAAACCTAAAATTATTTACAAAATGTATTCTCAGAATGCTGCAAATGCCATTTCAGAGATCCAAATTTTAAAAATTTTCCGGGGGAGCATGCCCCCGGACCCCCCTAGACAACAAAAACCCTCGTTATAGTCGATATCTAACAGTTGCAGAAACGAGTACCAACTTGCTTGCCATTGCTTCAGAGAAATGATCTCTCGCAAATCAGCCTTTCCGCCATCATTCATCACTTCGGACCAAACGTTATAGTAGGTATACATAGTACATCTACAATAAAAGATACAGAAAGGCATACACAAGTAATTAATATGTTATATTCGATATCATTGAAACATAACTTCGCATCTACTGATTCGACTCAACCTTTGTTAATAACGACAAAAATTAAAACAATGGTAATATATGTTGATAAATGATATACATTTTAAAAAGCAAGTAACCATCAAAACATACATCCCCATCAAAAAGTGAAACATGAAGTCGCGTAAAATGTCATACGAAATGACAAATTTACCCATGTTCAAAAGGGCAACATCACTGCCATCGTATTCAAGACGTTGGCCACACAAAGTGTTGGAACAGGGGCGGTAATACACTGAAAAGCATAAAATATATACAAAGATGTAAACTTCCATGCATAAAGCATTTTGGCCTTATGTAAGTCGCACAATTCAATCTCAATCAGCTCAATAAGGAATGATTATATCTCCATTTCTACCAATATGTCAGTTTTGTTTTTTTACGAACATACGGTGCTATGAAGTTGAATGACTGAATGTACTAGAGTACTTACTGTGATTAATTATGTACTCACCAAAGCATTTCAGAATGAACCTTCTTAAAATAAGGTTGCAGGTTTCAGATAACCACTCATAGGCAATTGGTGAGTCTGCTCGCCACGCCGAACCGCACGATGGACAGGCAGTAAATTTACTATTGACGTCCGGTAAAGTAGGGGTTAAACGTGCTCCTCCATCGTCCATAAGGATTTGGCATTCTGACGTTTCAAACATTACCTGTTTAAGCTGCTTCGGTAAAACAAATGGTATAGCCATATATGATTTGGAACGCAAATACCACGAAGCCTTTGCACATACACCCACATGATCATCCCTGCACTCATTGAACAATTCAACAAAATCAGGCATTTCATCATCATCTTCCAAGAGCTTGCTCACTTCCTTCACATGTTCACACGAAGCAGATAAAATACCAGAACACAAACAACATTGTAACTCACTTCGCTCCCAACATACAACTCCAAAACTGCTCTCCAGAACGACACATAAGAGGGAAGGGGATCCTGATACTGAATGAACGGTCAGTGGCAGCTAAATTGAAAGATACAATTTCCACAACACACAAAATTAAGAGTACATGTTCTGCATGTATCTATGCATATGGTATACATATTAAAATTGAATTATGAAAAAAAGCTCATAGAACAGAAATCATGTTCTTTATACCTGATCAGTGCTGCGTTGAACAACTTCACTAATGGCAAACTGAGTAGCATCAATGTCATTTTGGTTGTCAAAACCACACAATATTTTCTTCAAAGACTTCACATGAAAACATGATTCATATTGCTCAACAAAATCTAAAATACAATGATTAGGGATAGTCTTTTACTGTTATATTGATATTTTATTAATTCAATATTTTGTTTAGTTTGTAAAATTCTGGTGGTATGCATTCTTTCTGATCATATTAATTAATTCAACATAGGATATGGTCCCATAATAATAGCGAATTATTAGAAAAAGAAATATTAAAAAGGACTCAGGCATGTAAAGTAAACTTACCAGGATAATTCATTTCAACAAGGAATGCCACTCCAGATGTCAAGAACTCTGTGATCCTTTTATTACAAGAGCATGCATAGCACCATTTTGTTCCACATGAAAATTTGTGTGGTCTCCTTGTTACTAAAACAAACTTTTTACTCTATAGTAAAAAGTAAAATAACACAAAAAAGCATATGTACAATATTATAGTTATATGTACCAGTATTTATCAATTTTGTCTGTAGTAGTAAAAATAAACATGTCACACTTGATGGTACATTACCAGAAATGTCTTTTCCTTCAAAGAATAATCACGCAGAAGAAAACAAACAATGCTCAATGTTGTGATGGCATTTTGCCCAATTAGTTCCATGCAATAAGAATCGATGTCGCCAACAGCTGATGATCCAACCACAATGCCTGATGATTCATGATCAGAGCCAACGTCATCGGTTTCCTTATAATTAGTATATATGTATAATTGGGTCATGTATATAAAGATTTATGGGTGTATAATCATAAAATAATTCCAATATTCAGACTATTTACTGAAGTTTGGTATTATTTTTTCATTGCGAATGAAATTCTTTGGCCAATGTAGTCAAATTTGGACTAAATCCTAGGGTTTGTTGAAAAGGAAAAGAATTCATGGCCAGTGTTTTTTTCTTCGGTTTTTTTTGCTATTAATGCCAGATATTTTTTAGAGAATGATCAAATATTATAGAATCAAATTCATAAATCATACATACAAAGGATGCAAATATAGCCTTGAATGTGCACCTTAAGTCTATTTCTGCATAATTTATGAAAATGGGTTCCATTGCTCTGACTTTGTTTGCATCTGAAATTACTGCAGACATGTTCTCACAGGGAATAGCATTAAAGGGAATTACAACAAAAACATACTCCCTCCAGGCATTCAAATGACCTGTAATAGCTTAAGTAAGAGGGGTAAATACAATCATCAAACAAATGAACAAGACAAAGTCTGTTTCAATACATTTTGAACATATAATGGCTTGTTGTCAAAAGGGAATCTCAGAATCTTGCATGACAGCATATATTAGGATCATGCATGGGCTTCCTTATCCTGTGCATATGCAAATTTAATCAAATGAACTAGACATAAAACAAACCAGAAAAACCCACCATCACCACCATGTTGTTCTATAAGACAAATATGTCTACAGATCTTCTTATATACTTAAAGTCTTTACTTTATTAAAATATTATTATTTATATTAAATCTTTCCAGTTTCCACTTTGCCCATTACCAAACAACCAAAATGAACAACCTTGCATAATTTAGTGACGGAAAAGTATCTTAAAATTATATATTTATTATTACTAAAAATATAGTGCCGTAAGTTTATATCCAACATAATTTATACAAGATAAACTTTTTATATTTAAATATATCAACCATACTTGCATGTTGTCAACCAGGTTTGTTGATGGTGATGAATTATCCCATCTTCCTTCTTCGCGAATATCTGGCAATATGTCCTCTTGTGCTCTTTGCTGCGGTAATTTCCCTTTATATTTCCTTTTCCTCTTAGCGAAAGTATGGTGTTTCGGCTCTCCCTCCTTCTGCCACTGTATCCTTTCCGCCATCTTTGTTTTCTAAAGTGAGATAGGGGATAATAGGGGATAGAAACTACAATGGACATGCGCAATCCATGGTTGTTTTCCGTGGTTGAAAACGGCATTTTAGCCATGGATATACCTTAAGAAACACAAAAAATAGCTAACTTACATGACATAATGATGTATGGAATCACTGTTTCAAGTAAATTGGATAACGACCGCAATTTAGAGTTACCGTCTTTTGTATTTCCTTATATAATAGGACAATATTGATTAATTGGGATTCTATCAGTCACCACAGAGCAGAGATTACATGAGAGAGCATGCATGCGCAATGCTGGTCAATCTTTAAAGATGCTGAAGTACCTAAAGAACAATAAACGTGCAGGCATTGCAGGAAGGTACACATAGGGCAGGCATGTAATCTCTGCTCTGCAGTAACTGATAGAATCCCAATCAAACTTCAACTTACAGGTAAGTCTCATCTAATTGATTAATTCCATCAGTCTCCACTGCAGAGATTCCATGAGATTTTAAAGCCTTAAGGGGCAAAGCAATAGATGCCATGAACAATAACACATCTAATTTATTGAATATGAATTGCCATGTCCATCTTACAGAACTGAGTAATCAGTTAATAGTATCTAATAAAATAGCTTGACCAAATTTGTCCCCATTATCCGGAGATCCAACTTTTCCTTGTTGTAAAATTTATTAAAGGTTGTAGCATTTTATGAGTTGCATTAAATCCCCACAGGCTAAAATTTGTGAACACTGCATTCAAATTTTAACAATGAGTGATTTCAATAGTTTTTGTTTTTTTGAGACACCCTGTATATGGTTCTCCTGTTCTGCGCTGGACCACCCACCCCCCACTTGTTTTTTGTTTCAGAGAGGTACCCCACCCTAGGAAAGATGCATCAGTGTTTATTATATGATTGATATTACCATGGGTTATTGCCTTTTTCAATTGACATGCATTTGATGTCCACCAATGAATATCAGATAAGGCCTCCTTTGACAATGTCATAAGGCCATCAAAATTTCCTGTCAGTTATACATGTCAGTGTAGCTACTTTGGCCTCTGTCAAAGACACAGTCATATCAATGGAGTTCAATATGAATCCTAAATGCTGTATAATTTGTGTGGGTATTGTAACTGAGTTATCCTTGTGTGGATAAAGCCCAAGATTCTTTAAAAGGTTTATTGTATCTGTGATATTTGACTGGCATTCTGTGTATGTGTATCCCACAAGAAAAGAATCATCCAGGTAACCACTGGATAAATGTCCCCTTTCCCTGAGGGATGCAAAAACTGGCCTCATATGCTTTGTGAATAACCTTGGGGCCATGGAACCATGCCAGCCCCTGTGACAAACAGGTGAATTGGTAGAGTTTATTTCCCCAATAAAATTTCAGATACTTCTGACCAGGGCTCTCATTTTTAAGGAAATTTCCTTAAACTGAAGAAAATTTGACTCTTTTAAGGAGATTTTTAAGGAAACAAAAGTTTTAAAAATTTTTCAGGAATTTTCAAACATAGCTAAGGGTAATATTTTAATCATGAACACTTGTTACTAAAACCATTGACATTCCCAAAACAAACAATTCCCAAAAATAACACTGCTTATTACAGTTTTTGCCATCTGTTTTCATACCTATGTTAAGACGTTCACTGATCATATTCAGTTAAATTGTTTGTCGTTAGTTCTCGTGTCTTTGTTAAGTATTGGCAAATACCAAAGAAAGTTGTTTAGATGTACGCTTGTGGGCCTCCCTGTTAGTAGCATCACTCTTAACATCTTTCACCATGCGAAGGAATTCTGTGCCTAGCTTTAACTTGTGAGCATGCTTCCCTTGTGCTCTCATGCCTGCATTTGTATGCATCAGCCAGACCAGAGTCTCTCGTTTCAAAGAATTTCTCGAATGGGTCTTTATTAGATTCAGAAGACTAAAAACTCTCTCCACAGAAGCATTAGAAAATGGCAAAGGCATCATGCAAGCGACAACTTTACGAAGGTTCAGATACTTTAGGGATCCCTGAATAGTCTTTGCATGCAGCCGTTTCTGCCAAAAGGTAATAGATGACTCGTCAGGGATTAACTCTGTGGACTCTTCCAGCGACTGTCTCCTCCATTCCAAATCAGCACAGACAACGTCTGTCTCTTCGGCTAGGTATGGAAACATTGAGAAAAGCTCTTTCAATGATGCAGGTGAACACTTGACAGCGTTGCTAGGAATTAGGAACTCAACCAATCTAAATATTGGAGACTTCATGTCGAAAAATGATCTTATTTGCTGTATTAACTTGATTAGAAAATTTAGACAAGACTGTTTAACCCGAAGCACGGCAGCTGGGTCATTTCTGAGTTCATTCAATGTAGATGTGGCGAGGATTCCAATATACATCTTTTCTAAAGCAACTCTAATTTCTGTTCGTTCTAAATCAATAAGGAAGGGATCCTCTTCCCTGACCACATCCAGGATGATGAAATCGCTCAGAATATCTTTTAGCAACTTTTGAACTTTTTCTCTAAGATGGTGAAGAATGGGTTCTTTTGTTTGAAACTTGGTGTTAAACTCATTGAGTCGATGCAACTGAGCACTTAAAAACTCCAATTGAGCAAGAATAAATTTATTATTCAAGCCTTTCAAAATGTTATGTGCCGTGTAAGAGGGATCTTTTTTTTTTCGCCTATAAAGCCAGTGAAATACAAACGAAGAGCATCCCATTGGTCTAGAATTCTTGTTACGCAGCTCTCTAAAGATAGCCATCTTGTCTGCGATAATTTCAACAAATTGTGCGGTTGTACTTCTACCCACCTTTGAAATTGTTTGTAATTCTTCTGCCTTAGTGCTGACCTGATGAATTGGGAATAAATGTTTCTGCACAAATCCGCGAGGGTGGTAGACAATTTTAAACATGCTGGAGATGCGCAGAGGTGAATAATATGACAACTACATTTGATTGTGGCAACATGTGGAATATCTTTCTTCAGAAGAGCTGCAACGCTTAAATTTTCTCCAAACATGACCTTGCAAGTGTTTGATGAAAATCCAATAATATTGGAAATAGGTATTGACTTCTCTTGAAGTGCGACTTTCATTGATTGATAGAATCCCTTCGCTCCTGAATTGTTAGCCTCAACAATATCCAGAAACCTGTTGACTGGTTTTAGGTCATCATTGACATACATAACACACATCGCTAGTTGCTTTGCTGTTGATACATCAGTTGTCTCATCTGTCAATCGTTGACACTCTTGGGAGCAAAGCTCAACAGTAGGAAGGGACTTCAATTGTGGCATATCACTCAACTGGATTGCAGCTTCTGGTAGTGGATACCAACTATGTGGATGTGTAAAGTAATGTGCACTCCATGATGAGAACTTCTTCAGACTTTCCTTCACACAGTTCCCAAATGAGCGGCAATACTGCAACATGGACATGACTTCACTTTTAAAGTGCGTTGTTGAATGAAAGTGTTCAACGTCAAGAGTCATAAGCTTAACAAGTTTTTTTCGTTGTAACTGTATTTCCGTGTTATCTGGGTTAGACGGTTTATTCCCCATTCAATTAAGCTAACTGACTCAATTGTTTTCGCTGCTACGTTTTCTTGGGGACCATACAACGTTTTGGGTAGTGGAGAATGTATATCCCTGCGAATGCTTTGCTCGTTTTCTTCTAGAAACACCCTGCAGCTTTGTATTAATTCTAATGCAGATTGCAAGTTGAATTTGTTGAAGGATTTGCCTTTTTCTTGTACTGAAAATGCTTTGTACAAATAACCAATAGCCTTCAGGAAACTGACAGTGTTAATTAATGGAGAGATGATAAGTATAGTTCCAGACATCGCATCAGCGACGTAGACAACATTGTCAAATTCGACAGCAATTCCACTTGGTTGTCGAAAGGTGCATTCGGTAACTGGTCCGTTCACACTGTTTTCATTTCCATTTCCAGCAAAAACTTCCAACTTAGATGGTTCAATTGTGTACTTATAAATCTTATGAATCATTGGATTGCTGAAGATGATATCAGAACCTCTTCGTCTGATTTGATACGGATGGCAACCATCTCGAATGTTATCAACAACATGAACGGAAGCAGAAGCAGTTGCTAACTCAATCATTTCGATTCCAACAGATGTGACTGCGAATAATTTTGATGAAACAATACAAAGACTAAATATTGTTTTCCAGCAAACATCATAGGAAAAGACGCTCTGAATAGAACCTCGCACACCAACTCCACCCAAAGAAGTTGTGACAGCAACAATGGCATTATCAGTGGAACAAGCAGCATGCAACTACTGGCTATTGTTCAAAAAGATTGTCACTCCAGAAGTTAATCGTGCACTTTTCGAAGCCATTCTCCACACATTGCTTTTCGACATTTTTCTTGTTTAAGGTAAGTCTCTCTTTCATCTGGTTAACAGAACACTGTAGATCTAAAGGAACGTTAAGATCCTGGCATTTAGCTTTCATGTGCGCTTTACTTAACTTTGCTGCACTTAACTTTTTGACATCCAAATTCACGGCATGTCCTTTATCCAAGATCGTGATTTTGGAATGATCTCCGCACAAGTAAACAATCCCATCTAAAAAGTGCACCTCTTTTGCCTCGATTTGTTTCTTTACAATACAAAACTTGTCTAAGGGAGAATGTAATCTAGCTTTTACCAAATCTGAGTTTCCATTCTCTTCATTAAAATTGCAAAGAAAATACAACCAACCATAGGAACCCAATGCAACACTAATTGGTTTAGGATACATGCCAGGCCTGTTGTCAGCCATGAATTTACATGTTTTAGGGATGATTGTAGTGCAAACTAAACCTAAACTGGACAAGTAAGTAAGCACAGAGTCGTTTGTCAAGGTTAGAACAGCGCACGGGTCTTGATGATCTCTATTTCAACATGATCGTTTTTCAGGATTAGTTTTCTCATAGATTGCTTGATGGTATCTGTGGATCTGTTTCTTAGGCTGCGAATAACTGCTAGGTTGGACCTTTCTTCACCCAGTTTCAGATACCAGTTGGAAAATCCAGCTTTTAAACTTTTGCCCACGTGAGGCACATCAGGAATTGGCGACAGTAAACAGAGGTCTGGATCAATGGAGCCATCTTCGATCGATTTCTTGATGATTGTGAATGCCGCTTTGTTTCCCTCTTCACAATCTGCAGTTAAAACCAGAAACACCCGGCGCGCGCACACAGCTGACCTCTTTCAAGACAGTTGACACATGTTCTTAAACATGGCAAGTGACTTATGTGCCCTTGTCTTTTACATTCCTCACATACCGAGTTGTTCGATAAGCAGGCATCACATCGACTTTCGCAAATGTTGGTGTATTTGAGAATATGTTCAATAGGAGCAATTTCCTTAACACACGATTCACAGATTTGCAAAGTTTTTTATGGTCAAAAGCAGCGACTTACTGATTGCTTCTCCTGTTTTTACACTTTTGGGTACGTATTCTGTCACGCAAGGGAGGCTTACCTCATTATAAATGGTCGTGACCAAAGAAATAACGACCTCAGTAACGATGTTCTCACTCAAAAATTCCGGTGTAACTTTGCCATTTCTTTTCACAAAATCAGTGTCTACATCAATATCCAAGCCAACACATCTTTTGAGCCTTGAATCGAACTCAATGCTAGGCTTGATAGCGTTTCCATCATTGCTTATTGCGCATGGGATTACATGGATGATGTCAGAGGCAATAAGAGGAACAGTTCAACTGTTATTTGTAGCTAGTTTTAATTGAGAAAGGCAGAGGGACTTAATAACCCCAGATTGGACAGTATAACCTGCTTGCTGCTTGTTACTGTTGTAAATAGTAAAATTCACTGATAATCACGGGTATAATTTGTATAAATCTCGTGTAATTTCTCACATAAATCGCACAATAATAATCAGCACAAAAAAAACAGCATGCTTTCTCCGCGAGCCGAAACCACGCATCTCGCGGGACAATCACATATACTGTTCTGATTACGTCATTTTCGACACACACCCCTGTTTGACTACGACGTAGTGAAACACATCCAAACACAACTAAACAATTTTTGACATTAAATAATAACATTCAATAGTGGTTAATGTTTAAATGTCAACACTGTGTTCTTGCACAAGTTCCTTGATCCGCAACTCAGCTGCTGTGGCTGCATCTCTCTTGGGCTTCATTCGAAACTCAGGAGCTTCAGGGTTCAGTACCACTGCTTCGGGTTGGTCTACCCCCGAATCACAAGACAGTTCGATAGCATATAAAAACTGTACCGCACGTTCCACGATCAACTTTCCAGTGCACACTTTCGCGCCTTGAACAACACCATCTCTCCCTATGATCAACTTGATTATGATTCCAAGTACCCATGCGCCACAATTTCTTTGTTCAGATTGAATAATAACCACTTCTCCGACTGTGGGTATTCCTCGTCCTTCTTTCTTCTTTGCGATGTATCTTTCCCTAAGGCTTCGAAGATAATCCGTTGACCACTGTTTCCAAACGGTGTCTTTACATTTCTGCAGATATTTATATCTCTTTCGCAAGTCCTTGTTTTTGATTAGATGATGGGAAGGTTCCAAGAGTTGGTTTGATCGCAAAAACAACAACGAATTGGGAGTTATCACGGTTGATTGAACATCATTTTCTTCGACATATCCTAGGGGTCGGTCGTTTAGTGTAGTTTCAACACTCAGTAAGACGGCTTCGAGCTCTTTCCAACTTAATTGACCGTGACTGATCACTTTGTATAGCGCTGTGTTTACTATACCAACCAATCTTTCGAATTGCCTGCCCCACCATGGGGCGCGGCTTAGATTAAATTGCCATGATATTCAGTTTCTAGCCAGGTAATCTTGCAATTTTTTGTCTTTCTTCACCATTTTCACCCACTTTGCTGCCGCTACAAACATCGCCCCGTTATCGGAGTAAATGCGCTCAGGAAGACCGCGTCTGGCGATGAATCTTTGGAGACTGTTTAGACATTCTGACGTCTCCATGTTGGGAAGAAGTTTGAGGTATACACCACGAGTAAGACTACAAGCGTATAACAAGACGTACGCCTTGCTTTCTTTTCCTTTTGACTTTCGATAACGTAGTGGGCCCGCATAATCGATCTTGATAACTTGGTATGCAGTGCTTCCTTCTGTTCTGGTGGTTGGTAAGTTAGCTGGAGGGGGCGTTGCATAAGCGATAGCATGGAATCTCTTACACCCATGGCAATCTTTGATGACCCGCTTTACCAGTCGTCGTAAACGAGGGATCCATAAAGTGTAGATTTGTGGGCATGTTCCACGAACTTTCTTGCTAGTCATGATGAATCGGGAATGTAGATTGGGTAAAATCCTTGAACTCTTCTCTACACTCAAAAACACCGTCTTCATTCAATTATAGATTAAGTTGCAAATGATCTCTCTCGAAGGTTTCATCAACTTGTCTTTGAGCCTTGCAAATCAGAAGTCTCTCCGATTTCTCTAGATCATGCATTGTAAGAGGACCAGTAACTCTGCTGTTCGGCTTCCGTCGAGTATTCCATAGAAACCTCAATATCCATGCCGTAACTCATAGGGACTTCCAATAGGTAAACAAGTCTCCTAGAGCGTCATCTTCTTTCTTAGCCAAACCCAACCTTGTCAACTCAACTTCTTCATCAGACTCTTTAGATCTGGCGGCCATGCACTGCGGTTACTCAACCAGCTAGCGCCCTTCCACCACAGCTGGTTTCTTTTGTCTATGAAACCCCCACGACTGGCAACGTCAGCCAGATTTTCTTTGCTAGGTACATGTCTCCATGTTACACCTTCGTGGTCAAGAATTTTCCCAACATGGTTCGCTACAAACGTTTTGTACTCTCCTTTACCGCGAATCCAGTGTAACGCGACGCTGCTGTCTGACCAGCCATGAAGTGATGCTACAGGAAATCCGTCCAAGGCACTTTGGACGTTGTCGAGTAAATTCACGGCCATATGCGCCGAGACCAATTCTTTCTTGGGGATGGTAAGCCCCTGCTTCGCGAGTCTTGCCTTCGCACAAACTAAACCTTGGCTTACTTGGGTTTCTTGAGTAACCACAGCATACATTACTACGCCAACACCTTGACCGCTTGCATCACCAAAGCCGTGTAGTTCTACGCTCTGTATGGGCTCTTTAGCTAATGGAATGGATCTCGGGCACTTAACTCGCTGAGGAAGATGATTTCCCCATTTCTGCCAACGTTTGGACAGTTCTTCAGGCAGTTCTGAATCCCATTTGCACCTGTTCTCGCAAGCCTCTCTGTAGAACAACTTGCCTTGCAGGATTGTAGGAGCAATGAAACCAAGTGGGTCATAAATTCTGGCTACCCTACCCAGAATGCTTCTTTTGGTTGGAACTACTTTATCGGATGGGATAGACACTTCAATGCTGTCCGCTTCCTTATCCCATTTCAAACCGAGAAGACAGCCCGTTTTGGACCTTCCACCTAACTGTTGTTTGGCAAAACTAGTGTCCTCATTACTGTCCAAATCTTCGCTTCATTATAATTCCTTAACATTGGATTGCCACTTGTGCAAATCAAATGAAGCTTCTCTAAATATTTCGATAGACGACGCCTTCTTTTCATGTACCTGCCGACAGAAGTTCCATCAGTTACCAAATCATCCACATACAACTCTTTCTTAATTTCTTCTGCATGCTTGGGGTGCTTCTCTTTGCTCGCATCTTGATGACTTTGTAGCCGCTAACAAGAATGGTGACGGTCCCATGCCAAACAGGGCTCGAGTGAATCTCAGAGTGCAAATACGTTGGGGATTCTTATCTTCCAACCAGTGGAATCTCATTGCATCTCGATGCTCTGGCCCAATACGCACTTGAAGAAATGCTTTATCAATGTCACCATTGAGTGCGACAGGGTGGAAGCGTCCTCGAACTAGCACCTTAAAAAGTTGATTCTGTAGGGGTGGACCTGTGTTAAGACAGTCATTCAGGGATGGTTGGGAGCCGGTTTTAGAGGATACATCATAAACTATTCTCATTTTTGTGGACTCTGATGACTCACGAATGACAGGGTGATGGGGTAAATAGAACACAGTTCCGGTTGGTGGCTGATTTGCTGGTTCAACAATTCCTTCTTTGAGTTGCTCTTGAATAATTGAATCGTATTCATTGAATTTGTCTGTTTTTTTCAATCGCTGCACCAAGGTCCCGAAACGTTTCAAACTGATATCCTCATTTGAGAGTAAGGGCGGATGGCCTCCCTTGAAAGGGAGCCCAGTCTCAAACCACCCATGCACAGGATCACGCCGAAGTTGCTCCAAGAACTCTTCATGTACGACCTTCTGGTCCCCAGATGGTGTGTCTTGAATACCGAGAACATCCATGCAACAAAGTTCCTCATAATCGGATTGTGCAGTTTGAGGAAGAAACATGTTATCTAAATTGGTTATCTAAATTGGCGACATGATTGTCCAGCCAAATTGAGTGAATTCTGCCACAAGGTCTCCCACTTTGCCAGTTCTCTGCGGCTCACTGGTTTTGATCTTTGCATATTCTGCTGTCCCCAATATCAGGTGTACCGGAAGTAATGATTTGGTATCTGTTTCCACCATGCAAACGCCTTGTAGGTGTTGAAATTGACCAATCAATTTTGGGTAATTTGGATTCACAACTGACAAGATATCTCTACGGTCAACCTTTGTTACTTTCACCGGGATGATAAAGTTTCCCTTTGTATTGCTAACTTCCAGATCGTAGACTTCAACATGCTTTGTTATTGTCCCTGTGATGGTCTGAATACACTGCGTCAAAGTGCTGGATGGATTGATCCTCATCAGGCTGAGGAGATACGCAGATGCATATGATGTTGTAGCTCCTGTGTCCAGTAGTGCTCTACAGGTAATGCCATTTGCTTTGACGATGACAATGGGGTGACAAACCTTTTGCTCTTTGTGTGTTGCTGTCATAGCTGCTTGTCCTGGAATTTGGTTAGGTGGAGTTTCCTCTAACGTGTCACAAATTGATGAATGATGTTTTTTTTGCAGTGAAAACAGGTAACTCGACTTCGTCACTGTGCTGCATGGTGTCTGCCACCTGTACAGTTAAAACATAACTTTGCTTGCAGCTTCTGTTTACACTCATTTGGTGTAGCAACCTTCTTACATTCATATGACTTGTGCTGTTCATCATCACAGTAAACACAACCCTTTGGCGTTGAGGAATCTTTGGAGAAGAAGGAGTGGTTGAGGTTGTATGGGGTTCTAGGGTTATGTTCGGCTGAACTTTCCACTGGGTGTATTGGTTTCCAGTTTTCCAAAGCTTTTAATAAATCTGCAAATCCCCAATCTTGCCAACCAACCTGATTTGCGACCAACTCTGCCTTAATACCTGGTAATTTCTCTATAACACCCCGTACCATTGACAAACTCTGTGACAGTCTACCCAATGTTTCTAAGGATTGTACATTGTAGCTTAGGATCTTAATGAATTTGTGTATCTTGTTTACTTTTCTGCCAGTTATTGTAGGCAACTCTTGAATGTTCCTTACATATGCCCTAACAATCTCACTTGTGTTCCCATGGTTGGTTTTCAAAATGTTTTTGGCATGAGTGTACCCCTCTGTGGTAAAGGGTAGCCCATCAATCTCATCACACATGGAGCTCTAATAGTTCCTTCAAGTAAGAAAACTTGGTTACTGCTGGGAGGTCTGTATCGTCTATTTCGGGTTCAAATTTGTTCCAGAAAGAGAGCCATCTTTCATATGTACCATCATACTTTGTTATTACTAACTTAGGCATTTTAACACTGCTCCCCTTTGCTGGTTCTACCTTTGTTGACTTGCCACTGGTCGAACCCAAGCTAGCCATTTGTTCCAATTTACATTTTTCAAACTACAGTTCTTCATCCCTTTGTTGTTTTAACAATATTTTCTCCTTTTCACGTTTCTCATCCTCAGTCCTCGCCTCAGCTTCAGTTAAATATTGATTTAAATGCGATATCTCGCAATCCGCTTTGTCTACTTTGCTTTCGATATCCGCTCCCCATTTTTGCACGTCTTCAATCCCTACTCCCTCTTGTAATTTTTCCCTTTCGCCTCCTATTTTGAGATCTTCTATTTCCTTTACAATTTTCCCCAATGCTTCTTTCAGACCTGCCAACTCTCACGGTTTGACTGAGACTCCCGTTATCAGATGACTTCTCATGGTCACCCGGTATGACTAGTAATTCTCACGGTTTGTGAGAATTAGTAGCAGTGGGAAAAAATATAGTGCAAAAAAATACTGTGTAACTTATAAATAAAACACAAACTAAAGAAGAACATAAAAAGTATGACTATTTATACAATTACTCACATACACTGATTAATTAATATATATCGCCATATCGGTCAAAATTCGAGAAACCTAGTTCAAAAACGTGTTTGCCCGCCAGTCACGTGTAGCCCCTAACGATCCCTATTATCGCCAGGCTGTGCAGGCTACATTGTCAAATTCAAAATGGCTGATGATGTGAATTTTTCTGGAGCCGCCAGGTATCGCTGTAAGCTCAAGGTTGGGTGGACTAAAACGTATCCTAAACGAGCTGTGCGAAATAACGAGTTTGCTTTTGTCTGTATTCCTTGCAACAAAACCATTCGTTGTGATCACCAGGGCCTGAAGGATGTTAAAGACCACTGTGATACAACAACTCATAAAAAGCTACTTAAAACAACAAAAAGTCAGCCATCAGTTGCAGGGTTGTTTCGACGACCGGAATCATCAAGGGATATTGCTGTTATTAAAGCTGAAACTATGGTAACAAATTTCCTTATTCAGCACAATTTGCCGCTTGCAACAGCAGACCATCTGGAACCATTGTTTAAGACAATATTTCCTGACAGTGATATTGCAAAATGGTATTCCTCTGGAAGAACAAAGACCAGTGCTATAGTAAATAAGGCAACGGGGCCCCATTGTCATAATTATATTGTACAACATGGTGTGGAACATCCTTTTAGCCTTGGTACAGATGGGTCAAGTGATACAGATGTGAACAAAATGAATCCTGTAACTGTGAGAATTTTTGATGTAAACACATCAAAAACTGTTACTACTCATTTTTATGACATGTGTGTCACAACTGGAAGAGATGCATCAAAAGCAGCAGAGATTTTTGAAGTTGTTAAGTCCAAGTTTGAGCAAGATAACATTCCATGGTGCAATGCTGTTAGCCTCAGCATTGATAATACAAACTCGATGATTGGAGCTCATAACTCTTTTGCATCAAGATGCAAGGTGCAAAATGAAGAAATTTATGTATGTTGATGCCCATGTCACTTAGCCAATATTGCAGCAAGCCATGCCCATGATGCATTTGCAGAGGTTCTTGGAGTCCATGTGGAAAATCTTCTCATGGACATGTATTACTGGTTTGACAAAAGCACTAAGAGAAAAGGTGTATTAGTGGAGCACATGGAATTTTGTGACCAAGAATATACCAAGATCCTGAAGCATGTCTCAGCCAGATGGCTATCATTAGAGAGATGTGTGGAACGTGCACTTCAGAAATATGCTGGACTGAAGTCCTATTTTATCAGTCCAATCACAGAAATAGCCCTGATGTTCAACCAAGCCACCATTTCATTGTTCACTGATTGTTACAATCTGTTGAGCCAGTGGTACATATAGTTCATGACAAGGTCACTGCACTTGCCAGAACACTTGAAAATTGTATCATTAAAGCAAATTTCATGCAAGACACAGATGTCACTGTAATTGATCTGACAGATCCTGAGATCTTCAAACCAAATAAGTCAATTCATCTTGGTGGAACAACCAAGTTTACTCTGCAAAGACTTTTAAATCAAGGAGACATTTCTCAAGTAGAGTATGACAATGTCTTCAAAGCTGCAGAAAAGTATTTCAAAGCATCCCTTGAATATATTCTGAAGAAATTTCCAATGACTAATGATGTGCTGTTCCATGCCAAATGGATGAATGTTCCTAAACGATTAGATGCTGAATGGGAGAGTGTGGAGTTCTTCCTTGCCAAGTTCCAATCATCTTTTGTCAATATAAACATGGACGCATTATACGACGAATTTTGTGATTACCAGACTTTAAGTGATGGGGACATTGGTGACAAGGCATGGAATGAAGCCAAGGTCATTGATGGTTCAATTGATGATACAGATGTATTCCATTACAGAGTAGACATTTTGTGGTGGTATATTGCTCATATGGTAACACCAGGAACAACTACAAGCTGGTTCTTTTACCTGCAGAAGGTAGCAGAGCTCGTCTTAGTTTTACCCCATAGTAATGCTGGGGAAGAACGACTTTTCAGTATGGTCCATAAGAACAAGACCGATAGCAGATCATCATTAAAGCTTGATGGAGCCCTTTCCAATTTACTGGCCATGAAGTTACACTATCCAGAATCTGTTGTTCCATGTTTCAAATGGAGTCCCGATGAAGCTCTTCTGAGAGACTCGAAGAAGGCTGCCATGGCATACAATAATGAACACAAATTAAAACTAAAATTGGTGTGCTTTTGTTATTTTTATACAGGTTTATATTGACATTATATTTATTGAACAGAACTGAACATACATGTAACATTGATATCCAGAGTTGGGTACCAAGATAATATGTTATCTTAGTACCCAATAATATATTGTTAGTAAATATAATATATTATATAAATATATATAGATAATATGGTATATTACTTTAATAAATGTTAACCTAATAAAGATTTCTATTTTTATGTAAAAAACGACAATCTCCAGGTTTGGCTATCAATCTCCAGGTATTTCACCATTAAAATTTAAAAAGTTCCAGATTTAGCATTTTAAAAGTTGGCAGGTCTGTTCTTTATGCCGAATGATTTTGTCAAGATATCCCCTCTCTAGAATTAGTTTTGTTTTGCTTCGCGTAAGTTTTAATAGCTGTCGCTCTGTCTCTAAATTCTTGCTAATTTTATCCATCTTCTTAGCTCTTTCGCTTCAAATCTCGTCGCAGGAGGTGCCACGTGTTGTAAATAGTAAAATTCACTGATAATCACGGATATAATTTGTATAAATCTCGTATAATTTCTCACATAAGTCGCACAATAATAATCTTCACAAAAAAAAACAGCATGCTTTCTCCGCGAGCCGAAACCATGCATCTCGCGGGACAATCACGTATACTGTTCTGATTACGTCATTTTCGACATTAGAAACTGACTCAGAAGTACCTCCCAAATTCATTTTGCACAACATTTTTGGCTGCATCGACCCCCTTTTTCCTTGTCCAATATTCATGGGACCCCGAATGAAATTTACAGTTCTCCTACCACCTAATTGACGGATTGTGTTGAAATATTCAACAACCTCTGGATCATATGCGTGGCATCGATCCTGGAATATTTCAATGACGTCTGAGAGATACTTGTAAAGGATTCCATTCTTGGGTATCAGGCCTCAACCAATTAAGTCATCAAACTTACGACAAACAGGATCTGATTTATCCACACTGTAAGCGTACCATCCATTGTCTTTATCTAAATTAACATCACCATTTATATAATCTAAATTCGATTCATCAGAACCCGAGGATTGACATTTATTCTCATCTGAATCAATTGGGATGTCCTTATCAGTTATATCACTGGATACACTTAAATCATTGCTAGAAGAGAGGCCATCCTCTGAATCCAACCCCATGCAATCAGAACTGGAATCTTTATATCTGAAAATGGATAACTAACTTATAATTACTTCTTTCTGCCACAAAAAAATTGTAGCTCGTTATGCCTAACAGTGTTTCATAGATGAAAAAAGGTGATGTGATGTACTTACTTGTTTTTTTATTAAAAACAGCATACAATATAGTTACATTATATAATTACATCCTTGAATATTGATAAATGTCATTTGTTCCGTACAATGTACAACTACTGTGAACCAAAGGAAGTTGTATTGTATATTTTTTTGCCACATAAACAATATACACTGTACACTGTAAAACAATTATAAAATAACTATATAGCCTCTATGCATTGAGGGACTAGAGGGAATACTCTGTGAAAATATGAAAATATGTAGTGTAACAATAACAGGCCTAAAAAAGCAATGTTGAAAAATATGTGGATAAATAGGTCTGTATAGTATTTACTTTGAACAATGCTCTTGGTCTGATAAGTCAAAGTCTGAGTCAATGGATTCTGGGACATCAGAGATGATGGTTCTTTTTCTCTTTTGTGGAACTTCACTCTTACTAGATCCAATTAACATATCTTTAACTGTTCGATTCTTTTTTGGCTGTGGTTTGCTTGCTTTGAATGTGCATGCATTAAAATGCTCTGAAACAGATATTGAAATTAATGTGATAGGTCTTCTTTCCAATAAATTTCTCATAGCATGTAAATAATTGGCTTTTTGTCATTCCTTGCTCTTAGCAAGCACAGTTAACTGTGCAGCAAGTTAGTCCACAATATTCTTTCATATTTGCAGTCACTGAAGAAATATACAATTGCATTAAACTTACGTCTTTGAAATGCATTGATGCGTCCCTTTGAATCAGAATTGTAGCGCAACATTATCGATTTTTGCAGTAACCAAATTCAATTTTCCATGGCTACTTCACTACTCCCACACTTTTCAACTTTGTAGTTTGTGTCCCATCCTTCTTCAATTTACTTCCATTCAATTTCTTAAGCTCTATAAGGTGAGATTTCTCATTCCATAGCTTGCTGCAACCTCGTACCCAGGGTCTTTACTCGTGGTGGGGAGTAAAGACCCTGGTCGGGGCTGGTCACGTGACCGAGGCTAAATTGAACTCCTTAGGGGGCGAGGGGAGAGTATCGTGTTACACTTCGTTAGCCTGTTTGCAGGCAACCACTTCATAAACAAGCAGGAGAGCGTTATCGATGCTGACTTGCTGGACTACATAACCTTAAAACTTGTTTAGAATTTGCTATTTTGAATAGCTTTATATACAAAGAAGTTATATTAAAACCAAAGCAAGTTCTTTGCCTGGAAAATATTTATTTACAAAAAGTTGTGATGTGTGTTTTGCCGACAGGCTTTGGGAAGTCTTTGATTTTCCATCTGCAACCAGTGCTGTTTTTTGCGAAGTCAAAGCTGCTCGACCACGTTCGATTGCGAGGTATTTCTGCAGCAAGTATTTAGACTTGGACAAGATGCTGATGCTATTAAATCCATTCTGATGCCAATTTCCAAAGCACCGTTGGATGAAAAGTACCAACTTACAATTGTGTATGTCTGCTGAGGTTGTGTGGATTTGCATAGAACTGATATAAGCTATTCGAGTATGTCCTTGGTGATCATCAATACTTCCCTCCTGCTATTTCAACAAACCGACTTTATGCACAGTTTCATGCTCCACAAGCTGCAGAGATGAAATCTTAAAACAGCTTTGCTCGGGTTCAGGATTGTATTAGCTACTGTAACAATTGGCATGGGTGTGGACAATCCAAATGTACGGCAGGTGATTCACGTCGGACCACCATTTAGTGTGAAATTACTTCCAGGAAACTGGCCGTGCAGGGAGAGATAGCAAGCTTTCATCAGCTGTGTTATACTATAACAATCGAGGTATTGGCAATACAAGATGATATGAGAGAGTACTGTTCAAGTGAGAAAGATGTCTAAAGAAGATTGCTACTCAAATCAGTAGATTTGGATGTTGAAAATTCTGTAAAACACCTTTGGCTTTGCTGTAATTGTATGTAAGGAACAGTGTAAATGTTCAATGTGCACCACTGAGTGCAATACAAACAATAAATAATGAAGCTTGTTAAGATTTATGGTCTTAATCTATAATTGTCCTAATTTGCATTTAACATGACTGAAATTCAACATAGAAAAAGGCCTTAGTAATATCACAAAATATATTTCTTTATGTTACATGCAGCAATCATCCCTATTATTTATTACTAAATTTTCAATCTTTGTGCCACATGCAAAATTTCTTTAAAAATACATAAGTTCACTAGCATAGAATTAAACATGTGCAAGATACAATAAGTGCAGTATATTAATTTAGATGCATGTGTATGGTGCTATATATACATTAACTCATGAACTGGCTGTCTGGCAATGTGTCCCTCATTTCATCTCCAGATAATATTGTGTTAAATATTGTTTTTTGTCCTATACTGAGAAGTAAAATCAATATGGTACCCTGGGCTTTCATTCCTACAGCATAAAGTTGATTAAAATAATTGTTAAGGGTTAAAGGGTTTTGATTACAAGAGAAAATTATTCACAACCCACTCAGACCTTTAACCCTTAGTAATTATTTTAATCAACTTTATGCTGTAGGAATGAAAGCCCAGGGTACAATATTGATTTTACTTCTCAGTATAGGACAAAAAACAATATTTAACACAATTTCCCAGTTATTGTTTTAAAGAAGTTAAATTATTCATCTGGTTCTTCTGAATCATCAGGGTAATGCACCAATATATTGTTTTTATGTCTCATTGTCCATTCTTTAAATTTTTCTTTGTTAAAATTGTGTGTCGGGTTGTGTGGAATATCAGGAAATGTTTCAAACATCCTTCCATCTTCCTTCCTGAAAGGCCGCAAGTCACGTAAGTTCTTAGCAATCAACTTTTCATCCTCAGTTGATGACTTGTGGGAATGCGCCAAAGATTTCTTGTGCATTTTCACCTGACCCTCATATGCTTCAACAATCTTTGTCACCCCTCCTGATGCCTTGCTCGCTCTGCCAATCGCCTTTTCTGTTTTGTTAGCTCCCATAGACTTGATCAGTTTCTTCATTTCAGCATTTCGGTTTTCTTGAAATAAGTCAATTTCAATGTTCTTTTTCGCACCACCTTTCCAATTCACAGTGGCAGCCCATTTACAAAGGTGAGCTTCAGCTTCGGACAAAAGAACTTGGCATTGTAAAATGTTAATAAACATTTCAATTGCAAACTCGTTAAATCCTGGTGTAGAGAAGAAATGCTTTAAGTACTCCCCATTACCTGAAGCAACTGCATCATTTATGTCCGCAAGTAGCAGGAATGACTTGAGTATGTTAATGCTGTAACACCAAATGCCATCAACTGTTTCACAGTCTTCATCTTCTTCTTCTTCATTAAAAACATACTCATCAAGAAATTTGTCCAGAGAGTTGATGAGATATGTTTTCTGGTATTCTTCAGTTAGGACATAAACACTATGAGGACTGTTTGCAGTTGGTTTGTGCTTTGTATCAAGCATTTGGAAGAATTCCAAAAGGGCTTCAATAACAAAGCACTTACCAACACTGAAAAACAGCTGCTCACAGTCTTCATAGTGTTTCACATCCAGAGTAACATTCCTCCTGTTCAATTTTTCCCTGAAGAACCGTAGAGTACCCTTTTCTCTTCCAGAATTCTTGTATAGATGCTTAAATACAGTCTGAATGAAAAAAACGTCAGTTTCAAACATACAATCAGAACAGGTTTTCAGAAGCTCAGTTGTATAGGAACAACGCTAGTATACGCACAGTTCCAAATAACAATCCTAAAACATTGCTCAAATTCTCATGGCTCTCATACAACAACACACATTACTATGAGTGGAATGTGAGATTGATACAAGAAGCCTATTTGAACTCTATTAAGGGATAATTTTGAGGGGAAGCTAGAAAAAAAATGGGGATCATAAAATATACTCAATTCAAAGGTTTTTTAAAACTGGCTACTTTGCATGTGGCTAGGCAAAGTTAAAATGTCATTTTAGAAATCTATATACTAAATACAATTGTACAATTGATTTTTGTTGGATGAGGAAAATACAATATATTGGGCATACAGCACATATAGATATAAACTTCATCTGTACAAATATGTGATAAGACAATACCTTCAAATAGCTTCTTTTTGTATGCCAGTCAACTATACAGAATGGGTACAGATGATCCAGCCTTTGCTTTGGAGAATGGCACCCAGCACGTAGATCTTTTGCACCAGCAAATCTGACACAAGTGAGTTGATCTCCATAGCATGGTATTTTCACACCATGCAATGGATCACTCTCAGTTGCAACAGGTGGTGCATGTGAGGCAGGTTGATCTGGTCTGGAATGGGCTGTGATCACAGGGGGATGGGCTGTGATCTCGGAGAGTTTAGGATCAGGAGAACATAGACCAGCAGCTGAATATATCTCATAAGTCCATTGCTCCAGTTAAACACGATGCTCGTAGCAACTGCATGCACACTTCGGTTTTGTACATCCTGTCTCATATCATGGGCTTTTTCTTCCCAATCAATGTTATCCAGAACGTAAACAAACTTGCAACCACACTTCACCAATTCTGCAGCATGATCAAGAAAATGATTGCCAATTTCATTCAGGATGTTGTATTTCATTTTCGGCTCAAGACAGAAACCATATTTATTCAATTGAGCAATCACCTAATAACAAAATAGAAATCAATATACAATTTGAATTTAATTACTATGTAATGACTTCTACTCTATGCAAGTTCTCACATTTTTTTTTAATATTGCAAGGCCTGTTAAATTGTATAATGCCTTGTATTCAGGGTAAAATGATATTTAATCACTTAGGGTAAAATAACAATTGTAAAAATTCTGTTCATCAACTGCATGACAGCATACTGTATTGTACTATCAGTTAACCTAGAGATATAAGCACAAAACTGTTACATTAAGAATAACTTACATTAACAGACGCTTGTCCTTGAATGAGCAAAACTGAATTAATTCTCTGTATTTTGCTTAATTCATGACATCTGAAGAACATTAAGTAAATTAAGCACAAAGCAGGATTCCTCTTCTCTGGATCAATGGTAGTTTCCAACAGCCCAGAAAGAATTTGATGAGACATTGGACACCTTTTTGTCATCTCACTTATCAGTTCTGACATCCATGTTTCGGAACTCAAGCCATCAAATGATCTCTGCCTCAGGACTGATGGATTGCATCTTCTTGCAACCTCAATGAGTTCTTTGTTCGCCTGATTAAGAACAGATGAGGATGCATCTACCAACGCCAGGGAATCCTTAAACATGAAATGCAGTAAAGGTTTTAATTGAGTAATGTTAGTGAAGACTTTGTAATATTATAGAAGTAAAAGCAAAACCATGATTAATGATTAGTAACAATTTCAACAAACTAGGAGTATAGGATCAATGTTTTGTATACGCATGAATGAAGCCATTCATCATATTAAATGAAATTATGCGCCAATTCAGTTGATGGCGCAAAATATTCAATGACTCAATATTTGAGCATTTAAATAAAGTAACGAAGGACAGGAATTAAAAAGTATGATGCACAAAAGAGTACATACTAGTATTTGGGATGAACTTTGAGTATCATCAGATGTCACATTAAAATCGATGCTTCGTCGACGTGAACTTCCAGCAGCTAGCACTTTTGTGGGCCGTACAACATTCGGTGATATCATAGGTGATATATTCGCACAATGTTTCGTGCGTAGATTCTCAGCTATGGTTTTTTGAGTCGCTGCTATTATTTTTTTAAACTGAATGGCATTGTTTAGCCTTCTCTCACAAGGCGCACAAATGTGAGCAGGGTGATCGCTTTCCTGTGGCAACTTGTCACCAAAAATTTCCTCAGCGTTGAGTAAAATCGCCTGGTTCTTCTTTAGAAACAGACTCTTGCTGTGTTTTGGGTTGGCAACACAATTGCAAAGTCTGCAGCGTGAAATTACAGAAAATTCTCCTTTTGCGTAGTGTTTTTTCGGCGTGCCTTTGCTAGCCATCGACTCGATTGAATGAAAATGAAACGCTGTTGAGTGTAATTTGATACTCCTCGTGCTCCTGACAGGATATATTATGTTTCAATGCTTTTTTTTGTAAATATTTGCGTATATTTATCAGTGAAGTAGCAATGGAATTTACATATTTCGCACAGATTCATCACAACTAGAATATTAAAATTTTAAGAGACAAACGCGCTCCTCTCCTACCCTTCCCTAATTGAATTTATAATTTACCCCCAAAATCTGGGGGTTCACGTGACCAGCCCCGACCAGGGTCTTTACTCCCCACCACGAGTAAAGACCCTGGGTACGAGGTTGAGCTTGCTGATATTAAAACATGTATATATGAAAAATCAATTGACACACCTTCATCTAACTTGCCTTTCTCAAAATCTGATAAATTTTTTTCTGGTGTAGGTTTGTTAGTTGGTCTGACTGTGTAAGAAGATCCAACCTCAATCACTATGGTTGATTTTTTTGGTGCAAAGACCACTTCCACAGGATATACCATTCCTAAAATGAGACGAAATATGAATTGGTCATCAACAACTATTGATAATACTAAAATTAATTATTATAATGAGCTCACCTAGTAACTTATCAACATAACTTCGAATAGTAGGCATTTCCAACTCCAGCTGCTGATCTGTGTTAATTGATGTTTGTTCTCCTGCTAAGTCAAGCCTCCCCAACCTCAGGTCTATTTTGTTTCCAAGTCCAACTTGCTTTGCAATCTTATCAAGACCCCCATTGCATCTAAACATGTGTCACATTTTAGGTTATAAGCTATCCTATATAGGGCAGTAGCAATGATTATATTTTCCAAACAGTCCATACCAAATATAGAAGTAAACAAAACAAATCAAGTAAACAACACAAGATCAACAAATTTCAATTGAAGTCTATAGCTGATCAAAGTAAAGGCAAACAAAGCAAAAACATGCACAAAAATCGATATAAAATTCTATATTCTTACTGAACTAATTCTTTTAAACTCGAAACTTTTCGTACAGAATGCGGTAATTTAATACGGAACTTTTCCTTTCGAATAAAATCTTTTGCAGATGATCCCAACTAATAAAATAAGGCAACACATTTTATTACGTCGACTGTGTTTTCATCCGTAACACATTAATTATTCAAATTATTACCTGCCATTTCAGGCTCTGCCATTTTGAAAATTGGAATATGACCACTGAATATGACTTTATATGCCTTTTTGCAAATGAGTCATTACGTGGTACGCATTACTTCATGTTATATTGTTATGTGACATTGTAACTAAAGGATGGAGCAAAAGGGAAAGGACATAACTGGACTATTTTGCCTTTCCTGGCTTTCCCTCTGTCTATCTGACAAGAATTCTTTTATTAATAAACTTTTGCGACATATTTTAAATCGTATTCCGCACATTAAACACATATATAATTGTAAACCGAGTTTAAAAACAATGATTTTCCGCTACCGTACAATAATCTCTTCATTGTAAACCGCCACGAAAATGTAGATATATCCGAAATCTGATCCTTGAAATGGTTAAAACCGCCTAACCGCCAGACTATAATAGCCCCCCTGTCTACAGGAAACGACTTCTTGGTAAGATTAATCAATTTAAAAAAGATCATAAGTTCAGGTTTCTGTGGACAACTAACGGTAAAATCCAGCTGCGAGAAAGGCCAGGGGCGGATCTAGGGTAAGTCCAGTCAGTCGCGCAACTTACATATTTTTGGCAGTAAAAATGATAATTAAATATTCAAATTTATCTTGAAATATGAATAATTAACTTCCTTCAAGATTATAATAAGATTACATAATAGTGACAGTTTAAAGGGTTCAGTTTCAAAAAAGCAATATTCTTTTATCTAGAGCAGCGGTAAAACGCAAAAAACTCGCAGAATCGGGTGGGTCAGCCGGCTCATTTGATTGGTCAATAAGCCATTTGGACTTATCTCGACTGATTTGTCTGACTGGCTCTTGATAAACTTTATCGTGGAGCAGCGATTTCATGCGAGCAACTTGTTGATGTTAGACTTCAATACATGAGGGAATTAATCACGATATGCCTGCTGAACATAAAAAATAAGACTGTGTTGGTAAGAGAAACATTTAAAATGGATATAATATAAGAAATATAGCAATATACCTAAAAACATAATGATTTAGGAGTGTTCCATGTGACAAGTTCATTCACAGTTATTGATTTCATGCCGCTTTGTTGTGTATAAACCTGATCAATTATCAATATAGTTTATATCTCATAATCTTCCTAGTTCATATGCTCATAATATTATGGTTATAAAACTTATCCCGTCATAAAATGCACTAGAATGGATAAGCCTACTTACTCAACAGTCAACACTCGTTAGAGTGTTTGATAATTTGCATTATATTGAAGTTTGCGATGCATATTATAATATTCGCGACTATTTATAACATATTATGATTGTTATGATTAGCATGGTTTTGTGAAGCAATGAAAATATTTTTGTTTATTTTCTTTGAGGATATTGTTTAATTTGTGTTAAATCAACTATTGCTATCATAAGGGGATAATATATAGGAGTACGAAGTTGTGTGTTTTGAAATATGACCCCCGCCAGCTCTGTTAATAAGCGGAATCTAGTATGCCAATTTGGACTTATGTTTGAAAAGTCCTTTTTTGCCTGACTGACACTCAAGTAATCAGAAATAAACAAAAAGTTTATTATTGTGACTACAAAAATTTTAATTGTGAGGCTTATTTGAATGATATAAGTTCACAGGTATGGGATATCTTATATGCATCTGATCTTAATATAAATGAAAGATCAGACAGAGTGGTAAATGGTATTAAATCTATTATCATGGTGGCTGGTTGCTAAGCAAATTTCTCCCGCATTGAGTCTGGGTCACGTGATCACAACAGACATTGCGCAGCGTATAGATCTATTAGAGCCAAACCAGTAAAATTTGTGGAACATTTTCTATTTCGCTTTCGCGTTCAACGTTTTATTTCCTAGCCCATTTTACATATCAAGCTTTCGTAATGTACCTATCCTTTAAAGGATATGAAAAACTCTGTGCAACATGCATAAAATTTAGTTTTAAAATACCCTATTCCGAAGGAAATTCCAGTTGACATCGGAGTGCCAGATGGTCAAAAGTGACGGTATAGGGGTCCCTGAATAGAGGAATAATATATACTCACATTTTGGCTTTGGACTACTCCACAGAAATTGTGTTTTGTGGCGGAAAATTGTGAAATATCAATTTTTATCGCAAAATTTCGTCATCTTTTGCTAACTATATTTTGTGTGGTCTTTTTATGAAGAAATTTTAAAACCAAAGATGAAGTTTATTATTTACTCTTTTAATTAAACTGGATTCCAGTTCGGACGAACGGTAAGCAAATGCGCTGTAAATCGTTGTTCGTTTGCATATTCAATGTGGATGGCATCTTGGATATTTATATATCACTATTATCAGTATTATGCAATATTATTTTTCTCTTTAGCACTAAAACTCTATGTAAAAGAAGTAGAAAATGTAGCAAAACTTTAAATCACAAAGGAAGATGTAATTCGGAGAGAGAGCTGCACAGATTTTGGGAGAAATCTCCCATATATTCTCGAATTTCGCTTGAGAAAGCCCACACTGATGCAAGAAATCAACAGGATAAGCTAACAAGAGCTGAGCTACAACTAGAAACTAAAAGAGATGAAATTGAAGAACTAACCAAGACTGCTTGTAAGAGTTTTCCTATTCAGAATGCAAATTTATTTCATTGCAATGACATAATAAGGATACCTGTGCTTTAAATCTGGCCTGTTCAATTATGGCCTATTCAATATCAATATAGCCTCTTTGGTTTTGCCACTTCCTTATGAGTTTCTTAATTATACCCTTTTCTTATAGGAGAAACATTAGAGGAGGCATTATCAAGAAAAGTTGCTATTGATCAAGAGGTACAGGAAAGCCAAAGGCATCTTGATGATCTGAATGAGCAATTTGAAAAACTCAAAACCTTGTTGGATCAGAAGACACATGCTCGTACTCACAGACAGAACACCCCAACAACCTTTCATACAATAACCTCTAACACATCAAGTGTTCGTTACAGACAAAGGAAAGAGAGCAGTAGGGTTCTTAATTACATCCATGGTGGTGTTGAAGGAGCATTGTATGGAGCCTGGGATGTGTTGTCATCTGGTGCAAACAAGGAAATGATGGACCAGTTGGTAGGAAGTTACAAGAGAGGACAGTACCTTGAAGGTGTGGTAAGATCATGTATACAGGAATATTGCCAATCTAGTGATGCACTAAAAAATCCATTGCATTGAAATACCAGAACTTTCTTTCAAGAAGAAAATTCAATATGCTTTGCAAAACTCAGTCCTCAGTTTTTGATTCTGATATAGAGGTGTGGCTGCCACGAAACATGAAATGCTTAGGTATAGACATGAGGGTTTCCCATAAAGAGGTGTCTAATGATTCAGTTGATAAATTTGTTAAATCTCTAGATAAAGGTTCTGTAATTCAAATTCCTAATGTACCAGGGGTAACTAGGACTGTCACTGGGTTAGTGTTCATGATCATTGATCTACATTAGAGGCTTTCCCACCTTTTCCGCAAATTAGTTTGGTTCAATGATAACACTAATCATTTCATTTTCCAATTTTCGGATGATGGTGCACCAGAAACTAGTAAGTTGACAATGTCTATAGGCAGTTTGACCTTTTGGAACCTTGGAGAGAGGGTTCGCAGTAGGGAGTATCAGTATTTGTTACACTGTGTTAGCCTGTCTGAGAAACATGAGCTGCTAGAGTTACTCTGGCAACAGCATGCTGATGAGATTTCACTGTTAGAGTCAAGTGTATTCACCATATGTGGTAAAGAGTGTACCATGGAATTTCAGCCTAGTGCTGACATGAGTTGGCAAAGTTGGGCATGTAATGAGCTTAATCAGGCTGCAACATACCCATCACCTTATGCCAATGTACACAAAAATGATCTGTCTAAGTTAGATGGATCTATTGGAAATGATGATAGCATCTGGAAACCTTATTATAATCACATTCATGAGGAACATATTAAGAAGTTAGACACATTCATGAAGTCCTTACCAGATAACTTAAATAAGAATACTAGACATGATAAAATGCTAGAGTTTATGGCTGGGAATGGTATTCGACAGTTAGGTAAGGCACGTATTGGTGTTTTCGCTGAAAGAATTAGGCCAGATCCTTTGCATTGTGAAATTAATGCATGGCAAAATTTACTTGATATAATTTATCATGAAGCCATTATGAGAAATACCTTTCAGTCATTCATTGATGTTCTTTCTGGTGCTATTGGCTCTGAAATATCTGAGACCCCTGTTCTTGATGGGTCTGAGGAACAACCATCAACAATTTTGCCTTCTGAACTCTCTAATCTTGATGAAAGCCTTTGTGAATCAACCTCACTTTCATTAAGAGAAGATCTTGCTAAGGTTAATCTGGCTGAGGCCCTAAAGAATACTTCTAAATCAGCATGTTCCTCCAGGGTAATAAAGGGTTGTGGTTTGTACCATCTTTTGCACAAGATCGAGGAGCATTATAGTAATGAGAGCAAACGGTACATTACCAATTCGCATTATTGGTGCACTAGCCATATCTCTTGCTCGTTACAGTTACAGGCTGATTGATAGCTTGGTTTGTGTGGATGAAAGTTCTGGCCAGAAGATTAAACGAAGAGCACTTTCTAAAGCAGCACAATATCTCAGAAATGCCAGTGGTTTACTGTTTGGACAGTTGGTTATGCTATACCATATCATGCAAAGATGATATACAAAAACTACCATGTTGGTTTGGGTATAATTTCCCTTCAACAAAGGAATCCAAACATGCTGGGATTAAAAAGGAGTTGGCTTTAATAAATCGTTCAGTTGAGAGTTCATCATCTGGTAAATGGTGGCAAATAATGAGGTTGGACTATGTCAGATCTTTTTATTTGCCAGAGCACCAACCTTCTCCACCAACTTATTCTTCTCATTTTAAAGCGCGCATACCATCTCATTGTGAAATTCCTGACTTCTGTGATTGTGGCCGAAAGAAGCCTACCAACGAGAATTCCTGCTCTCTTTGCAACGATAGCTTTGTAATTGTGGACTGTGCCAAACAGAGAAAAATTTTCCCTGAGGTTCTTAACATCTTGAAACCAATTGCGTGTCTGGAGTGTGATAAAAGATTTGCGGATAGAAATAGTTTAGAGCAGCACAGTAAGACTCACAAGGTCACAGGTATCAACCTAGTTTACCGCGGTAGTTTGAACCCCCATGTGATGTCTGTTGATGCACTGAACCAGGCATTGAGAGAAAGAGGACTTTCTAATCAAGGGTGTAAAGAAAGCACCTGAATTCTGCAAATTTTAATTACTAAAATATATTTTGAAAAATTGTGATATTATCTTTCAAGCTGTGTTTTTTCCTGTATAACCCAAAATCTGAATATTTTGAGAAAAATCATGATTTTTAACATTTTATTAACAATTTGAATCAATAAGGTTTTGTGGTGAGATATGAATCTATAGCTTCAGTGAATAGGCTGGTTATGCCCTTAACCACTGAGCTAGTTAGTGAAACCCTTTATCTGTGTTATCATTGAGCCACAACTATGCATTGGCAGACACTTTATAAAATACTCTTCTTACCGTTTATAAGCTTTTGTTCCGCTTAAAAAAAGTGCTTTGCTTTTTCTAAATGAAACATCCTCAAAATTTCCCTTTTAAATGATTCCAATTATTGACCTCCTGTCTAGTGCCTTCTGATGATTGGAAAGTGTTTAAGGGTTCCTGAAGATTTGAAATCAGATAAGTAACTCAGAATAAAACTTGTGCCTGTTTGTTTTAACAATTTTTTAAAGTTTCAAGACTGTTACCCTCTGTGTGTAGATCATGGATTACATGGATGATGTCAGGGTTGCATTTGAATCAAAATATCCTACTATTAATTCAATTGCTACTAATTTATTATGCAGGTAAAACCTTTTCAATGACTCAAGGCATGACAAAAAGAATAACACATAGTATGTACTCCTGCAAATTAACTGTAATGTGTCAGCCCTAACCAATTTCCCAATGTCAGTTCAACTGGGGTGTTTGTACATCACATCATTAAATAAGGGCATTAAATTTCCAAATTAAAGCAGCATACAGCATGTAAATGTTAAGTCTATACAGAAAACACCTTGGGGAAAACCCTAAAAGTATCTGGGAAAAACCTTAGGACAGACTAAATAATTCTATTCATAGTTGTCTAAAAATAGTTTTCAGTAAAAGTCATTTATTTAGAGACAAATATAACTACATACAATTTCCACCTGGGATGGTTGTAACTATTTACAGCAGGATTTGGAATTCTAATACATAATGAAATGTTTAATGCAAATCAGCAGGGAATACAGAGCAGTGTAGTTGACTGGCCTAATTAAGCCCCACCAATATTTTTAGCAGGATTGATGAACAACTAAAACATTAATATAGTTAAACCTTTGAAAACAAAACTTGCTCTGCATTTCCTGATCAATAGCCATGGCCCAATATAACTTGTTTACTGCTATTATGAAGTCATACTAACTCTCATGACAAAGGCTCTTAAGTCAAATCATTGAGAGTTTGTTGTCTCTTTTAGGCAGTTGTGATACCAACTTTGATGAAAAGGTACAAAATTATATATCCATAGGAATAGCAAATGAAAATTATACATACCAGTCACAAACACTAGTGGTTGTATTTTTCCGATACAACCACTAGTGTTTGTAACTGATTTGCATATCTATTAATCTAATTTGTATAGGGTATGCATGTACAGGGTCTGCATCAGTGCATGTGACATACTTCACAAAATTTGGTTGCATATAACAATATAATATAATAGCTGTTCTGGTGACCCAAGTAGCCCAGTCGAAGGCATTGATATGTAAATAATTTAATTAGTATGTGGAATGTTAACAAAAAGGTCATATTAAACCACAACATTGATTTGTCATTTTTATGTTTTAAGTAAATTTGGAAGGGCAATGGCAGACATTTTGATATTCAAATTTCACAGTTATGCTGTGGAAAAAGCAAAGACAATTTTATAACATGGAAAGGCAACATTTAGGTTTAACAATTATTGGGGTATGTTCAAATTGGATTGTTCCTCTGATTTTGGATACTTACATGGAATTTACTTGTTCAAGTTATTTCACTACATCAAAAAATGCATGCAACATAGTGTAATAATGTTAGAAAAATGTACTTTCAGCTCTTCCATGCAAGTATCCATATAATTTGGTACTCAAATTTTAAAATTGAAGAATATACAAACAAACCATTCAATGAAGTGAAGTTTAGCAATCAGAATTACAAAGTGCTTGTAGTTGCAAGTTCAAAGCAAAGTCATCCTTGTCATACCTTTGAACATAAAATGTAATTGACAATTTCTCTGCCTTTTGCGAATATTCTGGAAGAATTGGAGTTGCCTTTCCCACTATAACAGCTGCTCTACCTTGGTACACCAAGTAATTTCTTCCATTGTCTGCCTTTGCCCTTCCAAACTGACGCTTTCTCAAAACATTATCCCCTCCACAACGCACAGGAGAAAAAAGCTTTGAGGCCGTATCGTAGGATATAATTTTGAACATGATGTTGATGCCTCTGCTCTCGTTACATTTCATAATAGCTCCATATCCAACACTAAAAGTACACATATATGCCTAAATATGCTGTACGGTATATAGAGCTTTACTGGCGGCATCAAACCAGTATTTCGTGATCTCCCAGGCTTTGCATAAAATCCGCGGCCGATTTCCTTTAAAAAGCTGTCGATCAGAGGACTGCATATCTCCAGCTTTAGGGAGCATCGCTCTTCGAGAATGGCATCCAAATTTCGCATGTGAAAATTTGGCTTTTTAGGGGCATTCCATGCAGCTTCAAGCCACACTGGCAGTACCCAAATCTAAATTCACCAACTTCGAAGACAGAGCGAAAGCCGCCATTTTTTGAAATTTGGAGGGAAGCTTAATTAAATTTATTTAAAATACTGCTGACACACCTGAGACCGCGCTTCAGGGAGAAATTTGCATAGCAACCGACCACCGTGTATTGATAAGCATGTTCCATTCAGATTGGCCTCTAAGACTAAAAAAAAGATGTCTAAACCTTGGTTAACCAGTGACTTTCTGAAATCTATTAAAACCAAACAAAAGATGTATCGTACTCATTTTTTAAATAAGAACCCTTTGCTTATACAAACAATATGCAAATTTACTTCATAGATTAAAAGCTAAGGCAAAAAAGCTTTATCACATAGAATGTTTTGACAAATACAAAAATAATCTGAAACAAACATGGAAGTTAATAGGTTCTTTAATTCATAGAAAAACAAAAGGGCAAGTTATTCCTTCAAAAATAAGTAGAAATGATACTATGTATGATAATCAACAGGATATTGCTGACTAGTTCAATCAGTATTTTACTGATGTTGGGCCAGCATTGGCTGCTGATGTTATTGAAAGTACTAATGTTGACCCAATATCACATATTAATAAGTCACCATCATCTAGTTTTGTAATGTCGTCGGTAAGTGAGGCTAAGGTATCCTTGCTTTTTCCCCAACTTAATCCAAATAAATCGTCCTTGGACATTCAATATAAATTAATAAAGATAGCTTCTCAACCATTATCAGTCCCACTAACTTTAATTTACAATTAATCAATAGAAAGTGGTATTGTACCGGAGATACTTAAAGTTTCAAAGGTTGTTCCAATCTACAAGGATGGAATAATGACTGAACCAAGTATATCTCTCATTTCTCCATTCAGTAAAGTTCTTGAACGTATAATAGAGAGCTTAAGATAGCGACGTTTTGTCAACACGGACGTCATGTCAGCGCAGAAAAGACTGAATCGAGAACAGCGTTTTTGTTACAAATTTGTACATTAAGTTGTGGCGTTGTAACAAAAACGTAAATAAAAGCGTATCACGCAAGCATATATTTAAACTTGCATTTGTTGTTTACAAACTTTTTGTCGTTTTGAGTCTTTTTTTTATCAAAATGGCTACTTTTAAACAAGCTTGTGACTTGCTGTTAGTCAGTTATTACCACAAGCACATTACGGCCGAACAATTATTCGTATTGCTGAAAGAAAATACATCGCACAACCCGGAGTTCAACTACGGGCAGTATGAGAGATTTTATCTGGAAAGTATCCTTGAACCTGAGTGTTGATCATATTTTAGATTTGATAAAGCAGATATTCCTGTTTTGGCAGATGTGCTTGGCTTACCAGAGACATTCCATTGCGATCAAGGAACAGTAGCAAGAAAACTCGAGGCCATATGTATACTTTTAAGGCGTTTAGCTTTTCTATGTCGGTATGCGGACATGATACAATTGTTTGGTCGGCCGGTACCAGAGTTATGTATGATAACAAACAATATTTTGGATTTTATATATGAACGCCATTGACACAGACTAACTGAATGGAACGAATGTTGGATTTGAAGCTGTTGTCATCTTCTCGATCTGATCAACACACACCGCATATAACTTTTATAATGTCCTTTATTTATTATTTCTCCCACATTTAGACACTACGGATACAAGACATCTACTAACACACACACAGGACGATACCGTTATTTACATAATACACGCTAATCTATGATTGGTCAGATTCGACCACATATGGTTTGTCTTTGTTCTTTGTTCCAACATAACAATTTTTCTTTGTATCTATTTACAGTGTTTCCTTATTTAAAACATTAACACATACATTGACTGACATATTGACGTATTGACATATTACATGACTGACATAAGAGCACAACCTAACAACGAAAACCTCATGAACCCGGAAAATCTCCAGATTTATGCCGATACGGTTTACCGGAAAGGTGCAGCGCTCTCTAATTGCTTCGGGTTTGTTGATGGCACGGTCAGATCTATATGCAGACCTATCGCACTCCAGCGTTTTGTGTACAATGGCCATAAACAGACTCATGCCATTAAATTCCAGTCTGTTACATTGCCCAATGGAATAATTGCTGATATGTTTGGCCCAGTTGGTATGTATGTATTATTTTTTGCAATTAATGTGTGTATTATTATAACTAATAGCATTTTTATATTGATATATTTCAATTTATAATAGAGGGTAAAAAACATGATGCTGGAATGTTGGCGGATTTTGGCCTACTGAACGACCTGGAAAATCATGCTTTTTCTGCTGATGGAGAGCCAATGTGCATATACAGAGACATTGCATACCCTTTACGGGTCCACCTTCAGGCCCCATTTCGTGGTGCAGTGATGACGCCTGCCATGGAAGAATTCAATCAATCAATGAGCACTGTTCGGGTATCAGTGGAATGGGCATTTGGTGAAGTAGTGTGGTCATTTAAGTGTCTCGACTACAAAAGCAATTTGAAGCTTGGCTTAAGTTGTGTGGGCAAGATGTATCTTGTTTCGGCAATAATACAAAATGCCCTTTCATGCCTGTATGGCAAGATTACATCAACATTTTTTTATTTAAATCCCCCAACTATTCAAGAATACTTTTCTTAATTATTACTAATAATAATAATTACCATGTTTAAGGATTTTTGATGAATTCTTCATAATAAAGTCATAGCATGATTGAACATGCCAAATTGTATAACTTTATAATGTACAGTTTAAAAACATTGTTATAACACATGTATTATAGTGATTTTTTACATGATAAATGAAATTAGCCATTGTCAATATTATATAATCAAATTAGATTAATTAATTTGTTTATTTATTAATAAGTAAATAAATTTTAAACATTTCTGCCTTTAACGCTGAAAATTACAAGTGCAAGTGTTTTAGAAAACTCAACAGCAATATGTTAGGATTTTTTACTCATCATTTGCACAATTAAATTATTTTGCTGCATCATCATCATTTGAAACTGCGTAATTTGTTTCTGTTGTTGGGCCATTTGTTGAGCCATCAACTCCTTCCAATCACTGTGCTTTTTTTGGTCCTCCTTTGCCAATTTCTCCCTCTCTAACTCTAATTCCTTTTCCCTTAACTGACTCTGGTACCTTAAAAACTCTACTGTTTCTGATCCTGATCTTCTTCGCTTTCTTTTAGTCTCAACCAACTCTTCCTCATCTAGCTTTCTCTTTTTCATTTCTCCAAGTCTTTCCATTGCTGTTTTTCTTATATCAATGGGATTTTTTCCATCCTCTTCAGCTTTTTTTTTCTGTGCTTCATCTGAAACAAATTCAAGCTTAATTAAAATATGCATTTATATATGCCTTCCTGTTTGAAAGGTACTGGGTCATGTTCCTGGTGCCATAATTTTGTGTGTTTTAAGTTTTGAATGGATATTTATGAATAACTTAATTGACAAATGAAACTAGCTAGTTTCTTACTTTTTGTTATTCTTAGTTCCTCATTTTACTCTTCCTTCTCGATGGTCTCCTCAATGAGGATATCCAACTCCGTCACCTCTGGCAAAATGCCAGTAGCCCTTTTTTCGTAGGCTAATCTTTTTCTGTACTTTTCACACAAGAGGATGCATCGATCTTGACCTTTTCGTCGAGAGTTGATTGAAAAGGAGGTTCATCCAGCTTTTTGAGATTCATGGCGATGTTTTTCCACAGGGTCGCTCGCTGCACGGTCTTTTTCTTTGCCTGGAAAGGGTTGACCACCAACACTTCTCTAAACAGCATTGTGTCGTGCTTTTTTGTCCATTCCATGAAAGAATTTCTAAAGAAAAATGGCAAAAATAGTGTAGTAATTTACCAAAAAACAAGTTACTTTTACCTGTCCATTTGTCAATTATTCAGCTTTTAATCTGTGTTTTCAAATGAATATAAATATGCTACATGTAAACTAGAATATCCAATATTATGAATTCTGCCAAAAAAGTTTCGGGCCACAGCAATTGGCATTGTACTCACATTTGCCCTTGAATTTGAACTTCGTTTTCTGTGGGTTTTCCCTGACTTGCCATATAAATAAGCTAAATTGTGGTAAATGATACAGTTTTAATAACATATATAATGTTCATTTATACTTTTAAAGTAAAATAATCGATTAAAAATGTGTGTACTTTTTGTAGTTTTTGAAAAAAAACACCGCCACCAATCCTATCAACTTGCCGTCAGTCACTTCTCACCATAGACTGCTCACACCATAAAAAACACCCGACTTACTTCCGGTTGACGTCCATGTTGACAAAACGTCGCTATCTTAGGCTCTCTAATCTATGATCAATTACTATCATTTGTTAATAAAAATTATATTTTATATCAGTTTCGATTTGGATTTAGAAAAGGCTATTCTACTGAAAAGGCTATTCTTGAAACTACTGATTACTTAAAAACAGCTATAGACAAAAAACTATATGCATGTGGCATCTTCCTGGATTTTTCAAAGGCTTTTGATACTGTAAATCATCAAATCTTACTAAGAAAGCTTGAAAAATATGGAATAAGAGGTTTGACACAACAATGGTATTGTAGGTATTTTAGTGATAGAGCTCAATTTGTTCAGATAGGAAGTGTTAAATCTAACAGATTGACAATGAAATGTGGCGTGCCCCAAGGTTATACATTGGTCCTTTATTATTCCTTCTTTACGTAAATGATCTCCAAAACGCATCTGAAGTTCTTCAATTTAGAATATTTGCTGATGATACAAATATATTTTATTCCGATAAAACTCCTCAAACTCTCAAAACTACTATTAATGAGGAATTAAAAAAAGTTTACCAGTACTGTGCATCAAATAAGATTTCAATAAACTTTAAAAAACAAACTACATGTTGATAACCTCAATAACTAGGAAAAACACCCAAATAAATATTCTTAATATTGATTGTAAAAGCTGCATTAAATTTTTTGGTGTTTATATTGACCAGCATCTCCAGTGGAATGCTCAGATTTCACATGTTCATAATAAAATATCTAAAAACGTTGGAATACTGTATCGTTTACGACGTTACCTTGACCTTTCAATGCTAAAGAATTTATATTACACTCTCATTTATCCATATCTGACGTACGGCTTGATGAGTTGGGACATTACTTATAAAACTAATTAAAAAAAATATCGCTTAAACTCAATAAATGTATTAGATATATTTTCTTCTCTAGCAAACAAGAGAATCCGGATCCATAGTATAGATTACTTGGGATTTTGAAGTTGGATAATTTAATAAAATTGCAAGTTGGATCATTTGTCAACCAAATAAGTAACAAAGACTCTGATCTCCCTGATATATTTTTAGACTTTCTTAAGCCAATATCTAGTGTCCACTCTTATGACACTAGATACGCATCTAAAGGTAATTATTATAGATCTAAGGTTAGAACAAACTATGGTAAATTTACATTTAGGATTTTTGCTTCCTAGCTATAGGAAAACATACCATTTGACTTTAAATTGCTTCCTTTTAATAGTTTTAAAAAGAATTATAAACTCTATTTGCCCATCAATCAGGACTGATTAGTCTTGAATAATTTGCTGATGATAAAAGAAAAGTTTATCTATTACATTATTAATACACAAAAATTGATATGTTTTTGCCAAATCTACTTATATTTATTAAACATTCCGGCAACCAGCTCGAAAGCTTATGCTCCTCTGGTTGCCGTTCACTAATAACTTGATTCAAACTGACAATCTTAAATGTGTGTAATCCAAATTTTTGTATATTTATATCCTTATTTTGTAAATTTCGCTAAATAGTGACAAATATAATTGATTGATTGATTGATTGTTTAATTAACTTTTATTTAAAAATGGATTTTATCAGTACGCACACAAGTGCATTCTCTGTAAGTCAACCACTGTCCAAACAGCTGTCAACTCGGTCACAACGGATTGTGCATCCTGCAAGGGATCTTTCTTATCAAGACTAGCTACTGTAACAAACCAGTGCCTGTTGATACTTTCACATAATAACTGGTACACAGCAACTCAATCTGTAAGTATATTAATGTCACAGTGAAATAATTTTAAATCATGTCAACTCACTCAACTATTCTTCTTTAAAGATTATGTAAAGTCCGTTCTGCGCATGTATTCTGCGAATAACAATGTTTGTTTACGTTGGTTATATAATCTTTACAGGATGTATGAGTCGTTTTAATTTGTCCTCATTCAACAAATAAATTCTTGGAGCATTCCTTTCAACATGATATTGCTTTCTTCTCGCAGCCTTATGATAAGTTATCTTCGTCACTCGCAATTCGAGCCTCTTCGCCTTGCGACATAAAATAAAATAATTGTGCTCCTGAACTGCTGTTTGTAATACAACACGCTAATATCGCATATCATTAACATCCATTAACACCCCACTGATGGAATGTGTTGCTGCGCAGAATATATGCACAGAACGGACTTTACCTCATATTTAAGGTTTAACCAAGGTTATTGGGTACTATCCAATATGAAGATTCTGAAATTGTAGTAATTTTTAAAGAAAAACTTTATATTCAAGTGGAAACAGTAATAAATTAGCGTGATTATAAAAGGAAGTCATCTATCGGTTATTTGTGTGGTATTTGGTGTGACGTCAAGTCCATTCTTGTTGAATGCTACCCTTGAATACCATATATCCACCTATCGATTCAGAACTCGCAAAAAGAACAATTGATAGTTTGTATGTGGATGATCTAAGCACAGGAGAGCAGAGCGACGACAAGGCCTTCACAACCTACCTCAAATTGAACAAGATCATGAAGATGGGCGGTTTCAACTTACCAAAGTGGTGTTCAAACTCGGCTAACCTTCGAAAGAAAATTTCGAAAGAAAGTATGTGGAATCCGAGTCAAAACTACAAGAAGAAAGTGACCGATCACGACACCAGAAAGTAATGGAAGAAGATCTGTCTTATGCAAAGTTATTGATGCTCTAGCTCACACCCAGGAGAACAAAAGGTTTTGGGACTCAACTGGAACTTTGCAAGAGATACATTCGTATTTCGGTTTGTAACATAACCAAGCTAGCAAATGAATTACCTTCTAGTAAGCGAAGTATTCTGAAAATCATTGCCAAGGTGTTTGACCCTTTACGTGTTTTTACTCCTATCTTTACTGGGATGAAGGTCTTATTCCAAGAACTCTGTAAGAGCAAGTTGGGCTGGGTAGAACCCTCAACGAAATTCGTAGTTTAGTACCAGTAGAATGTTGGTCCCACACTCCTGGGAGTGGTAACCCGGCAGACATTCCCTCACAGGGAGCAAAGGCATCGCAACTACAGAGTAGCAATACTTGGTTTCATAGTCCTTCGTGGTTGGTTAGCGATGAAACTAAATGGCCAGCATCTGAACCTCTTTCCCAACCCTTTGATGAATGCATTCAAGAGCTAAAGTTGAAACAGAGAAATTTATCAACGACAACTTTGGTAAATACTCAGGTCAATTTAATGTACTTAATTGATCCTAAACATGTATCCAGACTCCTGCGAATAACTGCATATGTAGTGAGATTCATAAATCACATTCAAAGGAAACCATGCCACACCAGTTCACCTAGGACTGCAGAAATCAAAGCTGCAGAAATCTTATTGATGAAAAAGGCACAGCGTGATATGGAAATAAAGCAGTTAGAAAGTCAACTCGGACTGTTTAAAGACGAAAATCAATTGATTCGTTGCAAGGGATGTTTGGGCAATGTGAAGCTTCCATATGTTACAAGATTTCCTGCCTTATTGCCTCGTCATCATTGGATCACCACTCTGATTATACAATATGGTCATGAACGTGTCCTTCATAACGGTTCGAAGGAAATACTAGCTGAAGTCCGACCAAAGTTTTGGATTACTAAGGGGCGTCAAACAGTTAAGTCTGTACTCTCTAAGTGCTCTGTCTGTAAAAGACTTCAAGGGAGACATTATCCAGTACCAGAATCTCCAGATTTACCATCATTTTGTGTTCGTGAGGATTATGCATTTAGTTGTATAGGGGTGGACTTCGCAGGTCCACTCTATGCAAGGTTATGGAGCAACGGGAAAAAAATAAATGACTAAAACTTATGTTGTGTTGTTTACCTGTGCGACTAGCAGAGCCGTACATTTGGAACTTGTTCCAAACCTCGAAGCAGAAACATTCATGTTATGTCTAAGAAGGTTTGTCAGTCATCGCGGGCTTCCTGAGCTTATGGTCTTGGATAATACTAAGACGTTTAAGTCAGCTAAGAAAACACTGCAAAGACCATTCGATATACCCGAGGTGAAGAACTTTCTGGTCAATAAAGGTATCGAATGGAGATTCAACCTTGCCAAATCCCCCTGGTAGGGGGGGGGGTTTGAGCGTATGGTCAAAGGAGTTAAAACTTGCTTAAAGAAAGTGGTTGGAAAATCTCAGTTACCATTTGACAAACTATCTACTATTCTCACAGAAATCAAGGCTGTTTTGAATTCGCGTCCTTTGACATACTCCTACAGTGATGACATCGAAGAACCTATTACACCCGCACATCTTATTATTGGTCGAAGACTGTTGAATTTACCTGACAGTAAGGTTCTAGAAAATGATAATTTCGAAAGCGTAAGCGGTAAAGTTGCGGTCCAAAGGCGTGCATTTTGGCAACGGTAGAAACAGGAGTATCTTGTTGATATTCGTGGGTTTCATCCTTCAAAAAAGGATGGTAATAGAGCATCACTAGTCCAAGTTGGAGATATTGTTTCGATTCGGGACGAATCACAGTTACAACAAGGATTGTGGTCGATGGGCAAGATTGAAAAACTTGTGGAGGGCAGAGACGATAACGTTAGAGTAGCTCGGGTTCTTCACGTGAAAAATGGTAAGCGAAGTTTGATTGAAAGGCCTTTACAGAAACTCTATCCATTGGACATACAATGCGCACAAACGGAATAAGAGAAGGTAATGGCAGCGCGAGGAGACGAAGGTAAGACTGATACGTTTCGACGAGTTATGCCCACGAGAGCTTCGGTGGTTATTGCGAAGGAACGGATTGGCTAGTATTTTGAGGACGAATAGTACACACCAGCCAATGGGTGGAGTGTAGTAACTTTTAGAGAAAAACTTTATATTCAAGTAGAAACAGTAATAAATTAGCATAAATATCGCCGAGCCAGTGCGAAGCACCAGGCGAGGGTACTAATTCCGCCCGGAGATTTTGATTACGCCCGGGAATGCAAATGCGAAATGAAAGTTGTCCGCCATTATGTCATGGACGTTGGGCGTTTTTTTAAGTTATGCGCATGCACGAGTTTAAGACGAGTTAAAACTGGTAACCAGCAAATGTTCGCAAGCGTGCGATTGGCTAAATTAAAATTTTGGTTCGCGTCAGCATAACTGATATTTTGAATTATAAAACTTTTTAAAAAATATTTTTCTTTGGATGGTTTTGAAAATATACGGAAAAATTCACTCGTAAAAATGATTAAAATGTGAAGTAGATGATGCTTTCAGATAGAAAAACTTTGATTGAAATAGATGGTGAAAAATATACGATTTTAAAGCATTTTTGGAGTGTTTTTGAACAGGTAAATAGGTAGATTTTGTATTTTAAAGCATGCAAGTATTTTGCAAGTTTAACTTGTAGATTTATCAACAAATGTATGACACCTCTTTGAATTTATTTGTCAATTTCGTTAAAATGATTTTGATTGGGAAAGCATTTATTTTTTTAAAGGTCAATCTGTTTAAAAAGGAATTAAAATTTCGCTAAAAATTGTAGTATATAAAACTATTCGTAGCACAACTTTATAATTGTAGACTTTATAATTGTACCAAGATATAGGATTTTACTTATACGGCTTCGATCATTCAGCAGAAATGAGTATTATAGAATTTCAGTGATGGAAATATAAGTTTATTGCTTCAGGCAAGGGGACTTTGCATGCAATGTATTTCTAGTAAAAGGATTTAATGTGATTGGTTAGTTGAGAACATTATTGACTCTCGCGTTGGTGTTAAGAAACAGTCATGGCACGGTGAATGATATTGATTCACGCTTTAAAGATCGAAAATGTATAGTATTTTTGTGTGTATGTCTGCTAAATTGGATAGGGAAATATAAGTACAAAATATCGAAGGATATAAGAAAGATATGACCAATATCAACCAAAGTTTTTATAGAAATGCCAAAAGATGACCTTAAAACTTTGGACATTAACTAAGTTATTAATTGACATTTTAGTCTTTTGTATGCTTATACAGGCTGTTCAAGTTTGAAATTGTATATTTTTCTGAATAATTTCCATCATTGTAAATACTTGCTTTCTAAAAAAATCCATTTTTGAATAAAAGTTAATTGAACAGTATCTGATTGTTCACTTTCATTATTTGTTCTATATACTTCCTAGTTTCTTTTACACTTAAGTTTTCAGTCACAACCATGTGCCTTAATTATCTCTTAGCTGCACCAGCAACTTTCACAATTAAAAATTCCTCTCCCAAATAAAGTCTGACATCTCCTATATATTACACAAGTTTTCTCAATTGGTCATGGTTAAATTTGAGATGTGTACGATTTTATCTCAAACAAGAAGCCTGTTCTGGCGTTAACTCAGGCGCACAAGCCAGTCTTTTTAATATAGAGCTTCTGAACATAAACAATACAGTTCATATTCGCATTTAGATGCCTTGCGAACATAAATGTTTGATCGCGAAATTCAGAAGCACATCGTACTTTAAAAAGTATAGAAGTTAAATTGTTCAAAAATGCAAATAAGCCGCATGATACATTCGCTTTGTCTTCCACTTTGGCTTTGGAATTCACGCTTATATAGTTATATTAAATCTTCAATCCTGTGCAAACTACGACATGTCAACACGCCCTTACATGACCACATCATCTTGTTAAATGGCGAAGTAGCAGCAATATTTTTGAAATAGGACCATAATTTACATGTATTAAATATATTCTTACTTCAATTCAATCTAAACTTAATCGAAGAACATGAAAAGAACGGTTTATTTGTTCCTCTTGGAGGAATTGCCGTATCATGCAAGCGAAATCAAATCACGCATTGGAAAATTAGCCAAAGCTGTGCACCAAAACTCTTGAGAGATAAGACTGGGATGTAGATAATTACGGTTACATACACATTTTAAATACTAGAATGTTTCACGCCATTTAAGACTTGCGACTAAACCATTAAATGGTTGAAAAAATCATCATATATCGAGTGCAATCACCAATCAAAGCAATCAGCGACACTGTATTTTAAGGCACAGAATATTCCTTACCTCTTGGTTGTAGAATTATATCCACTATCTTTTAAATGCTTTGAAAATAATTTCGATTTTCCCACAAGTAACGTACAAGCAATCTAATAATTTCAAGGGCTTAATCTTCTTTTTTTCATGGTAACTGAATAACGGTAAATTGTCCATATTCAAAATAACCAAAAGTTAGAGAAATTTAAAATATTGTGTGCATATATTCCGTATATATTATAACATTGTTTCATTATACATGTAATAATTCGATTAAATGATTACCATCATATGATATACACAGGCATTCTAAGGTAACATTGTAAAAATCTGTTAAATGTGTGCACCATTTTAATTTGTAATAAAGGCTACAGAACAGTTCCAATATACGATGACTTGTTATAAAGTAATTATTTAGTACTCTATGCAGGTAACGACAGAATCATGATCAGAATAATAAACACTGAGTACGGAATTCCTGATTATTTGTAGGGAAGTTTTCTTAATGTAGACATGATCTAACAAACTACCAGAGGAAATAAATGTGGGTTCGGTAACAATTTGGGTATAGTTTAATGACTTAATCAAAAGCGTAAGTGGTTGAGAATGATTCTCATTGAAATAGTTTATGTTAAAGTACCCTAAGACCATGTGAATGTTGGAATTACAAAGCACATATTCCAATACTTCCAAAAATTGTGGAACATTCAAGTTGTTTTTTCTATACAGTAAAAGGAAAGAACATGTTTGTTGTTGTTCAGTATGAAGCAGATTAAACTTTAGCGCATTTATCTAAGGTATATATTGATAATTCCCATTTCGAAAGTACTGCTAATACAGATTGCCATACTTAGATACTTGTCTGTGATATGATCTTGACGATATATTTTGAAAGCTTTTAAGTTCTCTGAAATTTCATGTAACGAATTGTTAGGTAAAAGTTGTGTTTCAGTAAATGCAAAAACATCAGATTTAAACAATTGACGATAAACTTGATATCCTTATTATGCTTTCTTAAAGTTCTAACATTTAAAAGAGATATGGTGAAATGTGAGTTTTCATTCTCCCTAATACTTTCTATAAAAAAATCACTAGAGTTTCGAAGTCTCTCGTATTCTTCGTCAACCTTAGGATTCGCCTTAGTGTGTTTACTTTGTATTTCTCCGAGGATGTGTAAAACTTGTAAAGATGTAACCATAATTACCATAATTAAAATATATTTGTTTATTCAACTGCATGCTAACAACTACATTTTGCAGAGTAAGACCTTGAACTTTGTGAACAGCGCATGCCCACGAAAGTGCGGTAGGAAATTGTACTCTCTGTATTTCTGGAGATGGTGCTTTTCCAGGTCTAACTTTGATTTTTGCAAGAACATGCTCTATCGGTACAACATGATTCTCTCTTGCAAATATGTTGGCAGTAGTGTTTGTCGTAGTTTTACCAGCTTTATCATCATCAAACTTAATATATAAAACATTTGGTTCATTATTGGAATTAATATTATTTTAACTATCATTCCAATTTGACCATTGATAAGTCGATCTTGTATGTTGATATTTGTAGTAAGCATTACTCTGGCGCCTTCTTTAATTCGTATTTCATAATCAAGTCCACATGTGTCATACCGTCCTCTTGCTAAAAGTTTATTAAAGTCTGCTTTATTGATGTTTTTTGGATGATGATATTTTGCTTTAAGAATAAAGAGAAGTCTTTGAATTTCTTCAAGCTTCTTTTGGTTATGTTCATTAACAGGAGCATTTTCAGCAAAAATATGAAGTGCATCAGATGGATAGTTTGGATAGGATGGTTCAATGGATCTTGACTGAATAACTTTAATATCATCTTCTGTATGGGAGGCTGTTCTGATTCTGTTAAGGAGTTCAGTGAATGCTTCATCGTTTTTTTGTCTCATGATTTCTGTTAGTTCAATCATTTTAAAGACACTCCATGGATGACAAGAGTTTAAACTTAGTTTTTGTAATTCTCGAACACTGCTTTCTTTTTTATTGGGGGAAGTTGATAGAAGTTGCCAACAGCTATTATACTAATGCCTGCAAATAAGGTGGAAGATGAGCATCAAAAAATTTCTTTTAATCGTTGGTGGATGTGTAAAAGAGTTGTGTTTCCCACGATAGAAATCTCATCTACTATAATAAGTTTTACGTCTTTCAAAGTGAGTCTGTACTGTTCTCTCCTTTGATCAGACATTGCAGGAATGTATTCATTAGCTTCTTTAGGAATAGCCAGTCCCGTATTTATAGTTGTTCCATCAATATTTATTGCCGCAACTCCTGTTGGTGCCATTAATAAAACAGTTGGTAACTCTTGGTTAAATGGAGGATGTCTAAACGTTTTAACTGCTGTGTAGTATATAGTTTTTATCAAATGACTTTAACCAGCACCGCCACCTCCAGTAAGAAAGAGATAGAACCATTTCAACAGGTTTCAAGCTATTAATGTTTTTTATTAATCTTCTACACCAAGACAGAACTATATCATAGGCTTGCCTCTGTTCTGGATTCAAAGATCTAACTGATTGTGTAGCTCATCATCAGAAATTTCTGATGGTTCTTCAGCTTCATGAAAATTAGATGAATATGTTTGATCTGCAGTTAATAGCTCTGTTTCTTCTCTCCATGAATAATACAACATGAGCAAGTCATGAAAGTATAGTCATGAAAGTTTCTTTTGTTTGGTGTGTGATAACTTAAAACAGCTTTAATTTTTCTACATTTTATATATTCATTTTTGTTCGTTAATTTTATTTTAGCGGGAAGACCAGTATCAACATTATCGAGAGTTGAGTTATGTGATTCAAGTAGATCGTCATCTAGACAACTAGGTTGAGAATCTTTTGTCTCAGCATCATCTGGTTTATAATCCTTATAATATAGTGTAGCAAATTGTGCTAAACATAAGGCATCGACAGATGGGATTCGATTTGGTCTTAAACTATAACGTTCACTAATATTAGACTTGAGTATATCATTGCTCTCTTCATCAAGTTCATCAAGCTCATTTTCAGTTTTGGTTACACGTATATAATATTGTTTTGGGGAATATTTTTCTCAACCACAATTCAGGCATACATCTATACACACATCCTTGTGAGCTAACTTCCCTTGTAGAAAGAAAAGCAGCACCAACTTTTTCAACCCATCTCTGACATTTGCTGCGTGAACAATAGCTTGGGAACACTCAGTTTCATCTATTGTGGAGTAGGAGAAAACGTATGTCACACATTTGTAGTGATTAAAAACTGGTTGTAAGTCAACATTTGCTGCAAATCCTTTGATACCAGCAACAAAGTAGTTGTTAATAAAACAACTGTCTACTGGCTGTTTCAGGTATAGGTCAAAATCAGAGTCTGCTGAAATTGATAGTGCTCTGTAGTATTCTTCTTCAGTAATAATATCTGCTGAATCAAAGATATTTTTCTGTGTTAAAGTTGCATCGTACTTATTGTTTTTTTCCCTATTGGGTTAATTTCACTTAGAAGTACCTTACAAAAGAAAGTTTCAACTCTGTGTTGAAAATGTTTTGCTTTAACAACTGGATTTACATTTAGCAATTGACATCTTTCAGCATAAGATAAGGCTTCAATTTCGTCTTCACTTATATATTTCTTTCTTGCATTCTAGCAACTATTTGAAACAACTCAGTCCATCTGAGGTCAGCACATGATAATGTGATAAACTATGTTGGAATGCCATGTTGTTTTACCATTGCAACAACTTCGTACATAAATTTCAGCCAATATGGCAGTGTACCAGGAATTTGTCTTAAGAACAGGTATGCTTGATCTTGACAGACCAAATTCTTTAGTTTATTTATATCTGATTTCATTTGTGATGCAGTAACCGGTTGCCCTTGGATCTTTTTTAAAGCTATATTAATACTATCAGCAACTTTCTTTTGTTCCACGAAGAATTGTGCAAAAAATAAATATTCTGGATTTGTAGCAAATCTTCCACTGAAATGCAACAGCCGAGCATTAAAGTATTTTACTGGAGATAACGATATTTTCTTCCATGTTTGTAACCAAAGCGTCCTTTTGGAAATAATACTGGGAAAGCAAGTGGTTCACATTCATGATCAGTCATTATTGATGCAGGATGTCTCTTTTCTCCTGGTGCAATATTATAAATCTCATTACTCAATGACACATTTACTTCTTGTAAAGTTACAGGATAGTCTGATAGAGTTAACTGTAGGCATGTTTCATGTGTAACCTGGCGATATTTATTTAATGGATCATCGTTTTCTTCATCACTATCATTATCTGGTAATTTATTGGAAGATGTTTTTGCAGGTGTATTATTCACCTGTTCCCTTAATTCTTTAAGATTGTCACTTCTATTATTTATGTCAATTGCTACACTGGAGTACAAATAATTATTCTGTTCAAGCCAATTCAAGGCATCTTGAATTTGAATTTTGAATTTATTTGAATTTAATGAATTTGCCATAAGTTACATACTATCATTGTAAGTATATGACAGGATTTTGAACAGGACTTACATCCCAATTGCAACGAAACCCTTAACATAAAACTCCGAAAAAAAATGTAGGAGAAGTAATAATAGTTTATATTAAATTAGAAAAAAATAAATAAATAATAAACAAATAAGTAGTACTATACTAAGGAGGACAATAGTCCAAGCACTTCGATGAATAAAAGCTATAAATAGCAGTCTTGAATTTTTGAATAGATTCACATTGTTTAACCTGAGATGGCAAAGTGTTCCATAATTTGGCTGATCTTATAAAGTAAGATTTCCTATATTAATCTGGCTTATGCTTTATGATTAGATTATAATTATTTACATCATAATTATGTGTTCAATACCTAGGCTCAAACAATGTCAGAAATTTATTGATGTCAGTGGTTACCAAACCATTTCTTGGTTTAAAGAAAAATGTTAGGTCTGAAATTTGTCTACGGTATTCTAAGGGTAATAAGATTAGTTTGGTCAATCTATCATTATACGTCATATTTTCAGGATAGTTCAGAATAAACTTGGTAGCTCTTCTCAGGCCATTTTGAATTAATTTCGCGTATTTCTTGGTGTATGGTGACCAAAGACTACTACCATATTCCAACTTGGGTCGTACAAGGGCACAGTAAATTATTCTTCTGGTTTGTATGTCTTGCAAATCCCGGAAAATCCTTTTTATTAGCCCAAGAGTCCTGTTGGCTTTAACAACAATTTTCTCAATGTGGTCTGCCCAGGATAAATTGTGAGATATAGTAATCCTGAAATCGACAAATGAGGGCACACATTCAATCAGTTGATCACCAAGACTGTAATTCCTGTTCATTTCCCGAGTTGACCTTTTCTTCGAAATATGCAACACTTTGCATTATTGCAAATTAAAATCTAATCCCGAACTGAGGCTCCATGTATGCAGACAGTCTAAATCGGCTTGAAGTAAGGTATGGTCATAACTTGAGTCCACCGTCTGGTACAATTTCGAGTCGTCGGCGAAAAGAGCAATATTCGAGTTATTACTAATGCAGCATGGTAGATCATTTACGAAAACCAAGAACAACAAAGGTCCTAGAATGGAACCCTGCCGGACGCCTGATGTTACTGGTAGCCAATCAGAGGAAACACCCTCCAGGACAACCCTCTGTTTTCGTTCAGAAAGATAACTCTGCACCTAGAGTGGGCCAGCAATAGTGGGCCTGTGATACCATGCAGCTGAAGTTTGGAGAGTAGCAAATTATGGGGCACTTTATTAAATGCTTTTGTTAGATCAAGATATAACACATCAACCTCTTTTCCACTAGCAACAGAGTTTACAATATCGTCATAGACCTCAACTACCTGTGTTAATGTTGATCGACTTTTCATGAAGCCATGCTGTAAATGGTATATCTGGGGCTCCGGATGCTTGATACAATGGTTAAATACACAGCGTTCTAGTACCTTAGAAATTGTATTTAGATGCGATATGAGTCTATAATTGGAGGAGAGTGTTGGATCATCGGTTTTTAAAATTGGCGAAAGATTTGCTAACTTCCATTCGGAAGGAACAAACCTTTGGGACAATGACAAGTTAAATAGCTTGCATAAAGATGGTGCAATTTCGGTCGACACATTCAGAAGAAGTCTGTTCGGTATTCCATCCGGTCCATGCCTTATTAGGATCCAAACTCATGAGTACATTAGTAACTTCACTTTCACAGTTAGCATATCTAACGGCCGTGCCTGGAACCCCGCTTGATGACTGGGATTGCAACAGCCAATGTTGGTCAGATGTAGTGAACACGGAGTGGAAGTATTCATTTAATAATTCTGCTTTAGCTTTACTGTCTGTTACAAATAATTGACCATCTCTAAGAAATTTTGGTGTTGGTTTTGTTATTGTAGATGATTTAATCACTTGTTGAATCACTTGTGGACGCACTGCTTCGAAATAAACATGACCTCTGAATTCAAGTTTACGTTTAAGTTTCAGCATTATTATACCAGATTTTTCTGGAGGGCATGGCAATACATTACATATTTTTCTGTTGTCCTTTTGGCATTACAATATTACAAATATTTTTTCAAAAACAATTCTTTGTGCAATAAGAATTTGTTCAAGTTTTTCTAGAGCTGCAGGTTCGGCTGGAATTTCGTCAACAGACATGTCGTTGTACACTGATTGACAAGGAATTTTACCTTTTGAAACCTTTAAATGACATGTTACACAAATATATTCTTTGTTGTCAAATGATGTTACGTTCGTGAATACAGTGTTTGGAATGGAATCATAGTTTTCTCTCTTGAGATCTCACAGACTTTCTATACAAAAGATGATTCCAGACCGAACATATGAAATAAGGACCTTCTCTTATTTTTCCGTCAAAGATTGCTATGAAATCATCCAGTAGGTTCAGTTGTTTAAAACAATTGTCAGAGCAGTTTTGATGTATGGCTGCGAAGCTTGGAAATTCACGAAAACAGAAGCAAAGAAGCTGGATGCTTTCCAATACAAATGCATGAAACGCATACTGAGAATAAGATGACCACAGACCATCTCACACCAACAAATCCAGGAGACCACAGGAGTGAACAGAACAAGTGATGAGATCAGACGCCGAAGGTGGAATTGGATTGGGCATATAATGAGAAAGAACAGAGTGGAGCACTGCGTCACAGCATTGGAGTGGAAGCCAGAGGGAAGGAAAAGACCAGGTCGACCAAAAACAACATGGAGGAGAATGGTTGAAGACGAAAGACGAGTAGCTGGGTGGAAATCATAGACGACTGTCAGAGCTTTAGCAACAAACCGAAGTGGATGGAAAGAGAATGTCAAAGCCTTATGTGCCTTATGGCACGAAGAGATATAGAGATAGAGATGAAATCATCCAATGTTAAATTTGACTATTTGCTTGACGCTCATGTTTTTTGCTCATTTTACTTTTTTCATGGTAAACTTCTTTCTCACCAGAGTCCATTGTTTCATAATTCATTGTGTCTTTTTCATGAAGTACCTTTTTTCACATGGATCGATTTCTTTGTATTTACATGAAGCTTCTTCACAAAATCGTTTCTTTTCTGCAGGACCCATCTCTTGATATTTAAGTTTCTTTTTTTCAAGAAGGACATTCTTTTTGTGAGAGTTCATTTCTTGGTATTTCATCTTCTTATTTTCAAGAAGGCTATTTTTTTCTGTAGGAACCATCTCTTGGTATTTACGTTTTGCACTTTGAAGCACTTCTTTTTTACTAGAGTCCATTTCTCTGTATTTACTTTTGTTATTTTCACTGAGTGCATCTTTTTTGCAGAGTGCATTTCTTTGTATTTACTTCTGTTATTTTCACTGAGTGCATTTTTTTTTGGCAGAGTCCATTTCCTTGTATTTGGTTTTGTTACTTTGTACGAGTGCATTTTTTTTCGCAGAGTCCATTTCCTTGTATTTATGCGCATTTTCATCAAGAAGACTTTTCTTTTGCATAGAATCCATCTCTTGGTATTTTAGTTTATTGCTTTCAACAAGACGTTTCTTACTTGTAGGATTCATAGAGCTATACATGTTTTTTCTATTCTTATTTTTTGCCTCCATCTGAGCAGTAGACTTGTGCTTCCTTAAGGTTTTTTGTTTTTCAGACTTCGTCATTGTGCCAGGAATTGATAAAAACTGGATGATACATGGTACTTTTTTAAGGTTAGGACAATTGCGCTTTATTATATCACATATTATTCTATTAACAAAATTACGCGAGTCAGTAAATTCTTCATAGATACATACACCACTTTCTGAATCGAGACTTAAGAAAAAGTATGTAGTTGTCTGTTTTTTAGGATATGTCTTATTCTGCATTATGCAACCCAATGACTCTTCTAAAAACCATAACAAAAATCCAATATTGTTCAAATTTGCCAATAGTAAGTTCTGGAAATCAAGGTTACTGAATTCAGCTGTTAACCAAAGTGTCTCTTGATACTGTGATGTATACTCTATGTTGATTTCAGAACTGCATATTTCTTTGCTTCCAGGTAAACTTTTAAAAACTGAAGAGCCGTGCTCACCGTTTTTAAACGATTCGTTCATCATCCTTGTGGCTTTTTCAGTAATAGCATTTAAAGTATTATTACTCCAATATTTAGTCATCATGATTGTAGAAAAACAAATAGAATAGATTAACGGGAAAAAAAATGGAAAATAATTTAGAAATGGGTTTTCATTTTATTTTTGATCCTCAATTATTGTTGTAGAGTAATGTACATTGATATCATTATTTAGTTTGTGCTTGTTTGGAATATTTTCATTGACGGTAGTGTTATTTAAATCATGTACTTGTTGATTACACGTAAGATTGGCAATCTTAACAGCTCTCATTTCAAACATACAGGGTGTATCAAAAAAAAGGAGACCTTTAGAAATCAAACTATTGTTAAAATTTGAATGCCTTTTCAATTGCATTTGCACATATGCTGAACCGTAGTGCGTGAAATATTGATGCATACATTAGAAAAAGAAGACTATTTACAGCGGGCTCAACCAGCGCTCCTATAAGAACAGGCTCGCAAGTTACTACAGCATAGATGAGGATTTTGATTGAACAAACTACATCTCAACATGTCGCAAGAACAAGTTCCAACATTCAATACAGACGATTCACAAACTCAAAGCTCTGATGTTCCTTCGACATCTGGAAACAACCCTGTTATTAATACACAGACGAGCTCGAGTTCTTCTGCTTCTACTAATAATACTAGTTCAACAACGGCGACCACTCCTTCGGCCTCGGCGACAGCAACAAATCTTACATCGTCAAGTACGCTTGAGGTGAGAGTTTCTTCCATCAAATTCATCGATAAACGAGTTTTATATTACACCGCGCCCTTCTTCACCGTTCTCCTAATCCTATTCATCCACTTCCGCCTTGTATTCCTGCATCGCTTTGCACTCGCAGTTCTCTACGCTCGTTTATTTCGTATTTTCCTTTCGTTCGATTTGTATTAGTATTTATCATTTGACTTTAGTGTTTAGCCCGGATAATTCCAAACAGATTGTGATTTGCTTGAAAATTCGCCATCATGATTATAGCAAGCTTTCAATTTGGCTGTCATTAAACAACAGTCTTCCTTGATCATTGGCCTCTGATCTTGTTTAATTTTATTACAATATTTGCCTTGAGATAATTTCAACATTTGGCTTTTGATTGAAATATTAATATCAATATTTGCCATGAGATAATTTCAACATTTGGCTTTTGATTGAAATATAATTTGCCATGAGATAATTTCAACATTTGGCTTTTGATTACAATTTTATAATTTGCCATGAGATAATTTCAACATCTGGCCTTTCATTACATATATATAATTGCCATGAGATAATTTCAACATTTGGCTTTTGATTACAATTTTATAATTTGCCATGAGATAATTTCAACATCTGGCCTTTCATTACATATATATAATTTGCCATGAGATAATTTCAACATTTGGCTTTTGATTACAATTTTATAATTTGCCATGAGATAATTTCAACATCTGGCCTTTCATTACAGTATAATTTGCCATGAGATAATTTCAACATTCGGCTTTTTTGATTACGGTATGATTTCCCATGAAATAATTTAAGCAACATTTGGCTTTTGATTACAATAAAATTTGCCATGAGATAATTTCAACATTTGGCTTTTTTGATTACGGTATGATTTCCCATGAAATAATTTAAGCAACATTTGGCTTTTGATTACAATAAAATTTGCCATGAGATAATTTCAACATCTGGTCTTTGATTATTGTATACTTTGCAATGCGCTTTGGCTTTTGACCATGTCTGATATAAGTACAATCTATTATCGTGATATGATATTAAAATTTCTCACTTGTCAGACAATCTGTTATTTTGCCTTCTAATTCAATTGCATTCTGCCTCTTATTTGGATATTTATATCAATTGTTAGTTATCATTTTTCAATTCTTTCCATTAATATTACAGTTACACTCTCTCACTATTATGATTCTTTCTACTCTAATATTTCTTCCTGGGTTGTTAGCTTTGAAAAGGGAGTCTAATTCCCTAGTCGGATTACTGACGCTTCATTGCTTTCATTCCCAGGGCTTCCACCTCTTTCCTTTTCTTCCCTTTCTGTGTCTTAATTATTAATTGTTATTTGTCTGTTTACTTGATTTTAATCTGGAGGCTCTGGGAATGAAGGCAAATATATATTATTTTGCTTATTCATAGCAAATCCATTTCTTTTCAGGGCAAAACTGTTACAGATTTAGCTAATCGTATTGCTGTACTTGAGAAGTATCAAAAACCTGATATTGATACTAGAATTAAAAACTTAACGGTTTATGGCACCAGGAAACTGGTTGATTTTGACCAATACACAGCTTTAGCCATGGCTGACACGCTGGCAAAAGAAGCTCAAGATAAAGCACACCCAAAAGCATCCTTTTTCAATGTAGCTCTCCTTGCTTTGCGTGACAGGATTGAGAAACCAAAGGCTGAATTCCATGCATATTTTATGACTTTATTTGCGGGTGATGAATACAACAAAGTTTATGATACCTTAGCTAAAGTGGAGAAAACCTTCAAGAGATCTTCCAAGTCCACCTCACAAAGTCCTGGGACTACTTCCTCAACCTTTCAAAACCGTGCCCCACGTCCTTCAATTCCTACATGTTACCTCTGTGGCATTAGAGGACATATTGCTCCACGTTGCTTCCGTAACCAAAACCGTTTTCGCCCTTACCCGTATCCTCCTCGAAAATCACAACCAGATATTTCCCAACCGTCAAAGAAATAATTTATTTGTTACATGCATAACAAATTGAACAAAGCCTATTTAATAGATATTAGATATTTGTTGACATATTCCACTTGTAATTTGTAAAAGTATTACATTACATTTCCTCCCTTCATGGTAATTAATGTTGTCCTTTTCTGTGTATTGCTTATAGCCTGCACCTAAACAGCCAAAATTAGAATATGTTGTACCATCCTGGCAAGTTACGCCTGGCTTTGATCCTTCTTCTGTTATTTCGCGTTCTCAACATGGTTGGGTTACATATGACCTCGCGCATCTGGATATATTGGAGAACTCCACCCTTTTGCCAGATAACAATCATATCTCAGAAAAATTTGTCCAGGATGTCATCCATGGTTTGCAGTTAGGAGATGTCTCCACCCTCGTGTTTCCAGATCCCCAACAGTTCATTGCTGGTAAACTTCACAGCTACCTTCCAGTTTGGGAACAAATAGCAAATACCGCCCCATATGATTTCTCACCAACAGTGTTAGATTGGATAAAGAACTTCGTCGATGTACATTATTTTTTCCAGCCATTCTCTGGAAAATATGCAGGGGGAAATTATAATTCAGCTATACCTCCTTCTACAATTTTTTACAATCTTCCTTCATGTAAAGGCTTTGCTCAATTCATATCAGATACGATTCTGGATCGTTTAGCCTCTGGTGCCATCTCCCTATGGGGCAGGGTTAATGAAGTTACTCCACCATATTTGGTTATGCCTCTGACAGTAGAACCATCTAAACCAAGACTTTGTAATGACAATAGGTTCCTCAACTTATGGATCAAAGATACTCCATTTCGATTAGATACCCTCCCTTCCCTTATACCCTATGTATCTACTGCATCCCATCAAACCGTATGTGATGACAAATCAGGTTATGACCACATCTTCCTTTCGCACGAAAGTAGAACCTATTTTGGTTTTCAATGGGGTGGATGGTTCTTTACTTCCAACACTCTCCCATTTGGGTGGAAATCATCTGCTTACATTTACCAGTCAACAGGGCTATTAGCAGCTCACTACTTTCGCTCGTTGTCCATCCCTTGTTCCCTTTATATTGATGACCGTCATACAGGTGAGCTTCTTCTGTCCCCCACAACCTCTACATATGCGGTGTTACCCTCAGAAGAAAAACGATCATTTTCACGAGCTGCCTCTGCCATCTTTATTGTATGTTATACTTTGGTTGCTTTGGGTTACTTTATAGGCCTGAAAAAATCCACACTAGTTCCCTCGCAGGTTGTTACCTATTTAGGTATGGGTGTGGACTCTGTCGCCCAAGCTTTCATTCTTTTGGATTCCAAAAAGCGTAACTTCTTATCGCTCGTCAAACATATTCTCTCGAAAACGCATGTAAACACGAAGACCTTACAGCGTTTAGCCGGGAAATGTATATCCTTTTCTTTGGCAATCCCTGGAGCAAGGATGTTCACCAACGAAATGAACCTTGCTATTCGGAAAGGCTCCAAGTCTTCCCGTCCGTTACCTCTTACGGGGCCCCTTCGTGATGAAATCAGCCATTGGCTGTTTTTGGAGACATGGGACAGTTCTCTCCCATGGCGCTCTCCGCAGCATCATCAAATAAAACTTTTTTCTGATGCTTCAAACCATGCTTGGGGCGGAACGTTTAGCTCCAATGAGAAACGTCTAGTTTCTCGTGACTACTGGAGTCCAGATCAAGGTTCTTTACATATTAATATTAAAGAAACATTAGCGTTAAACAATGTTTTACTTTCGTTTGCTCCCTCAATCAGAGATGCATGGGTGGATGTCTTTTCAGATAGCCAAGTGCTCATTAATGCCTGGAACCGTCAGGGTTCCTCTTCATCTGCTTTGGTTAAAGCTCTTAAGACGCTTTTCGACACAGTTACAAATCTTAACATCCATCTCAATCTGATTTTTATTCCTACTACCTTAAATGACGCTGATAAACCTTCTCGAGCGTTATCTTTAAATGATTCAAAATTGTCTCCCCAGGTCTGGCGTGACCTTGACCTCCTCTATGGCCCTCACACGGTAGATTTAATGTCTCTACCATCCAATGCCCAATCTGATTGCCAGGGTAACGTTTTACCGTTTTTCTCTCCTTTCCCCACCCCCGGGATGGAAGGTGTAAATGCTTTTGCACAGTCTCCTCCCTCTAATAAACGTTTGTTCTCTAATGCTTATGTTTTCCCTCCTATTTCCCTCATTCCCCACGTGCTAAGTTTCATTTGCCTACATCATATACAGTGTACTCTTGTTGTCCCTGATATATCTCCCAAACGTTCTTGGTGGCCACATCTCAATACCATCTCGTCTTCTTCCTCGTTAATTTCTCCTAAAGGCACGGTTGGCGTTGTTCTCCCTCCATCTCGAGATGGATTTTCCTCTAAATGGCCACTCCCGTGGGACCTATGGGTTTTTCGTTTTTCTCGTATGTAATTATTTACTTCTACTGGTTATCATATACAAATATTTTCCTCCTACGAGCTTTGTTATGAATGTTTGAAGACTATTGTTAAATAAAAAACAATTTTACATTATTGTTGTTTTGTATTTTACCATTTAGGCGTTACCTCCAGTCGCACGTCTTTTTGTCCATGCTGTCTCCTGTCCTACCTGCTCCTATCCAAATGACCACACCTTTCACTTTTGCCAGAACTGTGGTTACGTTAGGAAAATTGTAAATCCTCAACCCCCAAAGCATACACCTTGTTTTAACCTCGAGAATATTGATCTACGTCTCCACCAATTAAAACTTCGTTCAATGTCATCTGCTTACTCCAAGCAAAAATTATCCCTCCAGCAGGAATTAGAAAATTTTCTTTATGCCCTTCCCGGCCATCAAAACCTTTTCACTGCGACTCTGCACGACATTTGCCCATTTCTTGTTTTTAAAGATTGTAATGGCAAGACTAAAGTCCATCATAATGGATGTCCAGCAGCGGTCGGCCACACCGTGAATACTTGTCAATGCCCTACTCGTTTATCCTATAAAACTATCGACTCCTATATTGGTAAACTGCGATCAATTTTTAATACCTGTGGTCGTCAAGGCGAGTGGAATAACTCTCTTTTACTTGGAAATCCTGCCGCTGATTATATAGTTAAACATTACCTCAAAGCTGTTACCTCTGAGCAGTTACAAGCACACGTCATCCCAAAACAAGCGACTCCAATTTTCTCTGACAAGGTCTTGTTACTGGCCCGCTATTTTGACAAAAAGATTGCAGAGCCGACATTATCTCCCACTGACACCTTTTTATTAGCCCGGGATCAGGCATACTTCAAAATTCTGTTTTTTAGTGGGGATAGAGGAGCAGATTTAGGACAAATTAAAACACGTGAAATCGCTCGTTTCCCAGATGATCAAGGCCTTCTATTTAATCATATATGGGGGAAGACGTTACGTGATGGTGGATCTAATGTCTTTGGAATCCGGCGCCACCCTAACCATACCCTTTGCCCTATCAAAGGTCTCGAGTCCTATGTTGCCACCTGTTGAGAGCTATCCATTGATCTGAGTTTGGGATACCTATTTCGACCTACTAACCCCAAGGGAAACATCTTGGATAAACCATTCACTAGTTCCGCAGCAGAAGCGCGGCTTAAACTCCATTTACAAGCAGCACATCTCTTTGCTGGAGAGACATTACATAGCTTTCGTTCAGGTTGCGCTCTAACACTAATGTTCTCTGGATCTACGCTTGCCGATGTCCTCTCCCATGTCGGTTGGAAAAGCCCTGCCACAGCCTCCTATTATCTGAAGCTTGCGGATGTTCTACGGGCGGGGGCTCCGGCAGATTTACTATGCCAAAATAACGACCAAATACAACGCGCTGCTAGGGAATACTCAGAATATAACAGTCTTCTAAACTTTGTTACGGCTTTCCCCTCGCAAAATATCTTGAAACGCCCATGTCCTGATTAGCGCCACTCCTTCCGCTTTTCAGCGTTCTCCCTTCTGGACGGGTTTGGTTTTCTTTTGAGTTTTGGATATAGACAAGGAATCTTGTGGCTATTTATAATATTATTTTAGTTATCTTTTGCCCACTTTGTGTACATTAGTTGCGACCACATTTATCCCTAACTAAAAGGGGCGCAATAGAGACAGGTGTAAATAGTATACTATTTACAGCGGGCTCAACCAGCGCTCCTATAAGAACAGGCTCGCAAGTTACTACAGCATAGATGAGGATTTTGATTGAACTCTTACGGAATTTCTCATGAAGCATCAGATATACGCTTGCCTCAATGTGCCTCGCAAAAACATATTTATGTGGTTGTTTTTCTCCCACCCCTTCCCTCCCTATACTCCTCACCTTTCTTCCTACTGATAAGGCGACCACATTTATCCCTAACTAAAAGGGGCGCAATAGAGACAGGTGTAAATAGTATACTATTAGAAAATGAATTGACGTTTGTACACAAACTGCTCCTGCCTCCGCCTGCTCCTGGGAATTTGAAAATAACTTTAATAGCATAAGCAAAAATAACAACCCAAAAATTTTCAAATGACTAAGCACACTACCAGTACAAAAATGGTTCAACTGACTTCGGAGCAGAGTTTTTGTAGTCTTAACTTATACCCAGACTCGCAGTATAGCTGAGGTGCAAAACGCTTTTCGAGAAAGGTTTCGTGATCGCAACCACCCGTAAATAGTACAATTTTTTAAAAATGTGCGAAAATACTCGACATTCAGTTCTTTTGATGTTCAATTTATCAGTAATTTTCAATCCGGATCGAAATGTCAAGTTGTCAAGCTGTGTCAGATCAAGTTGTAATTCATTCCTGACTCATGTAAACATTTTAATATCCAGGGTTTGTAAAATGGAATGCTGAGCCATTCCAGATTCAAAGTCAATTCTAACATATGTGAACAGCCCTAATACTCGTACGCAGTGTTAAAAATTAATGGCAAATATTTGTTCATTTTTTGAAGGAACAGCTAAAACAATCTACCATGCATACTGTAATCGCTGTTATTTTGTGCTTAGTCATTTGTGCTTAGTCATTTGAATATTTTTGGGTCGTTATTTTTCTTTATGCTATTAAAGTTATTTTCACATTCCCAGGAGCAGACAATCTTGTGTACAAACGTCAATTCATTTTCTAAAGGTCTCCTTTTTCCAATGTATGCATGCACGCCATCAATATTTCACGCACTACGGTTCAGCATATGTGCAAATGCAATTGAAAAGGCATTCAAATTTTAACAATAGCTTGATTTCTAAAGGTCTCCTTTTTTTTGATACACCCTGTAGAACCAGGCTTATACAATTCAGGAGTTACCTAGGGAGGATCATTGACATGTAAATAAAAGATTTGAATGGCATGATAGTGTCTACGCCAATTTTAACAAGGTCAAGAAACAGTGCTAGTTTGTTTTTGCATCCATTAACAAAAGCGAGAACGGACCAGTCGATAGAGCTCAGATATCTACCAAGTTCTTGTCTTCGACTTGAACGAGTGTCTCTTCGAGTAACAAAGCGACAGCTAGATGTGAGCACAGGTCTTAGTTTAGGCTGCAATAGTAACACTGAATGGTCAGACAAGCCAAATGGTGGAAAGCTCTGCACCGATTTTTTGTCATAAAGATTGGACATGTTCGTAATTATGAGATCGAGTATCTGCTGGCCTCTTGTTGGGGCACTGACAAGCTGTTTCAGTTTGAATTGCATGAGAAGTCAACTGATATTTAAACGATTAAAGTCACCAGTGAGTAAAATTCCACACCCAAGATGACGTCCTTCGATGGTTATTAATGTTAAGTATTCTAACATCGCCTTATCACTGGCACCTTTAGGGTAATGAGTATGGTACACAGTGCCAATAATGAATCAGGGAATTCCTCTCGGTAGTTGTGCTGGTCTGACGTAGGTCCAAAGCACCTCGAATTCGTGATGGAATAAGTCAGTGAGAGCTTTGAACATGACGGAGTTTTTTATATTTTTACATACGGTTCTTTAGCAGTAAATTGAAGCCAGGAACATTAAGGTGATGCTTGCTAACAGAGTCCTTGGTCCAAGTCTCAGTTATTGAAATTTAATCCGGATTAGTATTGTTAGCAAAACATCTTAACTCATCGATCTTTGGTGCAAGAGACATCATATTGGCAAGAGCAATAGATGGACCAAACTCCTTTTTTGAACAATTGCCAGTCCGTATATTTGGTGTACTCAGACCTGGATTTGTAGCGATATCCCCAGCAAGAAGGATGCACATGACTAAATGTACACTTTTAAATACTCATCTGTCAAATACTTCTATTTAAACTTAATTGAAACAGATGAATACTTGTGATAAAATACTAGGATTTGTCAACTCACTTTAATATGCCATTTTTAGCTAATTCTTCCACATTTCGAAAATGCATATTTAAATTGAAATCGCAATATCTCTATCAAAACTGCATGAAAAACGTCATGCTATATATTAAAATTTAATTTAGACATTAGAGAATAACAAACATAACTTTAATTTAATAGCTATTTTAATTTTGAAGTTATACTCAATCAAACAGGTTAACTTTTTTTCCCCACCCGGTATTTCACGCCAATACAGACTTGTGACGACAAAAAATAAAAAAAAACAACAAAACAAAACCAGGACGAATTTTAAACTCTGTCGCTGACGCCGGAGTAATAAGTTTGTAGAAAGAATGTTCAACACACACAAACTGGAACAATTTAGATTCAAATGTTTATACATGTAAAACATGGATATCAATTAACAGAACACCCCACCTATAACAGAAATTTACACTGTCTATATACATGTAGCAAAACAATTAACAGGGTCCCCACCTTTTAGTGAAGTTGAAATTCAAGGACTTTTCCAGAAAATTTAATGGAAAAGACTTCAAGAACTGGAAAAGACTTCAAAAATCACCTAATTTTTACTGTTAAGTTCAACGATAGGGGTTGCAATTAGAAAAAATGGCATCAACAATGTCGCCAATTTAATTAAAATAAATATACTTGTCTCATATACAAAATATGTTCCTCAGTTTAACAGTAATGTAAACGAATTCACAGAGATCAATTGACAGAAATGTTTAACAATTTTTTAGCTCACACAGTTTTTCGTTCAGTTTCTGCTCTACTTGCTTTAGTGTATCCTTCTTTTCTTTAGCACTTCTGCGAAGACTGTTGGACTTTGCAATGAGTGTCAAATTTCCAGTTTTTTCAGCTTTTAATGCTGCTTTGTCTGCTGATTCTTCTAGTGACTTCTCATCTACACATAGCCTTTGTTTCTTTGTCTTCAGATTATCAATTTCGTCTTCAATTTACCTTCTCTTCTCTCCTTTCTCCTTTTCTTTGTTTGCTCGCTTCTGATTTTCAAGCTGAGTGATATACCGCTGTCTTGCAGCAGAGACAGACAACAGCAGACTCTTGTCAACTTCAACATTTTCAATTCCGCCAACAGCTCTTACATGATCACAAACACGTCTTGCAACATACGTTTCATCCTTCATGTTCTCCACTTCAATCTGTCTGTTGACAGAAAATCCTCTCTCAACAGAAGCTTGGCCATGAAGAAGGGGGAAAAATGTTGACCAATCAGGGCGTTTGTTGACATTTTGGTCTCTAGACCAATCAGATTACGTGGAATTTGCAAAATGTAAACAGAAGGAGTGAAATCATAACACCCTGTTCTAAGCCTTCTGCAGCAGTCAATATTTAGTTTTTCAATTTTAAAACACTAGAATCTGATAAAGCAATTCCTTTTCTACAATTTTGTCGTCGGATTTTTCCAGAATCGTCCTGGAGCGAAAATTATTTATGTTTGAATTGTCACGGCATGACCAGTGTAGATCACCAGTCCTGTCTCTAGACTCTACAGAAATTGCATTGTTTACAAACTGATTTCTCTAAAAAATAATGGTTACCAAGACGTTAACTAAATAATATATGACAAAGAGTGTATATTTACATTATAACTAACAAATATTGCTTTGCTTACTTTTTAAAATATTATGAATATTATATCGTATACAGCGGGGAAAAATCGCGCGCTTTTTCCGAAAATGTTTCTTTTTTCTCAGCGTATGCAAAAGGATACTACAAATTGTTAAAGTGAATAAAGTCTGTCAAAATGCCAAAATTTAAAAAGCAATGCAACAATCCGTTTCATAAAAAATGGTCGGGGCGTGAAGGAGAAAAGGTTTTAAATCTAAGAAATCGTGGCCTGCTTGTAATTTCAGTAGTTTTTGAGCAATATGTTAAGGAAGAACTTGGCGAAAAATCGTCTTATGGAATCCAGAATCTATGCGCAACATGCCTGCACAAATGCTTCACGAAACGGAAATTTACGCGATTGCTTCCTAAACAACAAGCCGACGAGTTGAAAAACAACGTGAAAAGCCAGGTATGACCTACAAAAAGCATTAAACTGATCAGTGAACTTGCTGTAATTATCAAAGAAAATCCGTTATTACAGAATGACAACATACTCTGGGCCCTCACATTGTAAATGCCCATACTTTTACATTTTAGAAATAAGTGGGTGGGGTGTGTAGGTGAAGAGCTGAAACCATATAATTACCTTATGGCCATTAGTATGGCCCTCAGAGAAAAAAAAGTCAATTAAGCACACTTGTAATTTAGCTTGTGGTATTGGAATCTTCTGCTAAAAACGAGATGAACAGGCAAGAATCTGAAAAAGAAACTACTGAAGTCAGCTCCCAAGGTGAAACTTCAACGGCTTACATCAACTCGCCTGTAGTTTTGAGTGGTGAAGAAACAATTTCCTGTTGCTCCAGCCAAACAATTGCAATTAGCAGTCAAGAATTGGAAAGCAATTCCAAAATTGTTACAGCCGAGCAAGAGTGCCAAACAGATGATGGTGTTTTTATGTCAATAGACAAATATGAAGAACTTGTAAAAAAGGCATCCTATCCAAATTTCAAAAATGATTTGAACAAACTCAGACCTGTCATAACAAAATTGGCAGAGCCTGAAATGGATCCAGATGTGTTTGAGATTATGTGCAAAGATATTGGTGCGGATAAATTATATTCATCCATACAAGAAGCCATAACATTGGATCCAATGTCTGAAAAGAGAAAAAATCTTAACAAAATGCGCACAATGGTCATAATCTACACCATGTTTATACTCACAATCACAAAAATGCAACTCATTTCAAGTCACGCTATCCAGGACACTGCAGCAGTTTGGAATCAGCAAACAAGGGCTTGAATCTCTACGGAATCTTGGAATTGTTGCACATATTAAGACAGTCAACATATTAACTAAATTAGCCTCTTCAACCCACACAAGTCATGTTGTTACATTCATTACAGATGCAATTAAGAAGAACCACAATATGACTACCACAATATTCACACACAACACCGCCCGGAGACAAAAACCCAGACTCAAGTGGTTCACATGGCAACTTTGCTTTTAAAAGTGTTCCCAGAAATTCAAGCAGTTCCACATCAAGGAAGTGATATACTACCAAAACATCCAGTTGAAATTCCTGATGTGAAAAACTTTATTTCCATTAACATGCCAAAATTAGCTAAAACATATGCTGAAAATATGCCTAGCTGGGCATTATCAAAATATTTTGATCCAGAAGCTGAGAGACAACGACTTCTAATTCATGATTATCAACAAGTGGAGAATCATAACATTACATGCATGGATAACACCAAACTGGTTGACAGCATCGAGTTACCTCTCAAATCTGTAGAAAATGCACTAACAGCTATAAACAAAATGCTTACAAGTGGCTTGGAAATTTATCTTAAGGACTTTATTGCACCCTTTGTTGGGGACTGGCCCATGCAATATTTCATTAGACAGTTGGTTTATTCATCATCTCCCAGTGTGCCAACAGTGTTGAAAAATGTGGTTCCCCTGATTGGTCCACTACATATATCCTTAAATGCAAGAGAATGTGTCTTATTGAATTTTCACAATGTTTTTGCTGACCTTTATGCTTTCATCTTTGGGAAAAAAGCAAAGCTGGCTAAGAAACCAAAACCATGGCGTACATCTCTGTTGCTTGAAATCATTTATGGCGGATGGACATTGATCAGGGATCTTATTCTCTCGATGTTCTACAAAAGCAAAGATATTCAGTTTTTAACACTGTTAAATCTTCTCGACAATTATATCCCATTGGTGTTAAGTATCTACTCAATTAACTTCAAGTGTAACAAATTTGAACTTTTTTTCCAGTCCATACTTCACTGTTGGGTTATGTTTGTAATATTCCGAAGGCGCCACTATAACAAAGCTTTGTTAATAACCCTGTCAACATTTCTTCATTGGCAAGAAAATGCTTCAACTATGCTTGAAACCATTGGTCAACATTTACCTGCATTCGATGAGTATCCAGTGGAAAACTTTCACTCAGTCTTGAGAAAACAAACCAAAGAAACTGATACAGCTGATGAAATTTCACGCAAAGCTAAAGAAATTGATGCTTGCAAGCATGAACTCCATTTCTTCCAATCTGCATTTGTTCCACCCAGAAAGCCAAATTACAGCAGAAAGCGAATTGACACCTTAAAAGTGAAAGCAGCAGAATTCCTCACCCTGAAGTTTGAATCTATTTACACCCACCCTAATTCAACAATTCAACAACCCCAAGCCCCTAGACAGCCAAAACATACCACTAAGTGGAAGCTACCCCACCTTTTTGGTGAGAAGATCATGACAAATAGAGTCCTTCCACTTGGATTTACATCCATCAAAAATCCCCCAAACCCAAACAGGTAAAATTATAAATTAAAATTCAATTGACTGAGCCATGGATGATGCAAATTTTAGGGTGATTACATTTACAAGCCAGTCAGGGTGAGTTTAGCCACCCTACTGAAATTTATAACAGACAACATAGGTATTAAATAATATAACCAAAACACATGAATATAAGCTCACAGTTTGCAACGGTGGGCTCCTCTGCCCTTAAGAGTCATGTCTTATCGTAATATAGGTAATAATCTCCTGCAAATTTTGCCTGACAAGCAAAGTTTTTATTAAAACCTGTACTAGTTACTAAATTGAAATTATATTAAGTCTTACTTTATATATTCCCTGTCATAGAAAGTGCGATTTGATCAGCTGCGAAAGAGTTAACCCTCTCTGGAACGTTTTCCGCGGATGTGGCCATTCATTTCATATCGAATGCCTTCTGCCAAATATTAGCAATTGCCCTGTTTGTGAAGCAACGTTGCTGTCGAGTGTTCAAGATCTCGGTACGACTGCAAATAATGCTGTATTTACTCCAGCGACCTACTTTGAACCCAGTGAAGATGAAAACGATGAGCAGAGCGACGACAGTGATAGCGATGTTGGAGAGACCGAAGACGAACAGAATAAAACAACTGTGGACGAACTGCTGCGAAAAATAAACCTTTGGCAAAGGCCATCCTCTGCATTGCTGTGAAAGGCAGAAATCGCAAGGGTAATACAGGCCTGTAAATTCCAAGAAGTAAACCGGATGTATACCTACACTTTAGTGGGGCGTTTCCGCATAAATTACGCTCGAGTTTAAAAATACAATGTCAAGGATTAAGTTTTTTTTTCATAAATCGGTTTAAATCGAACCCGGCACTCTTAAATCTCAAATTTGATCGTCTGTTAAAACACGACTTTGTCCAGATAATTCAAACATAAATAATTTTCGCTCCAGGACGATTCTGGAAAAATCCGACGACAAAATTGTAGAAAAGGAATTGCTTTATCAGATTCTAGTGTTTTAAGATTGAAAAACTAAATATTGACTGCTGCAGAAGGCTTAGAACAGGGTGTTATGATTTCACTCCTTCTGTTTACATTTTGCAAATTCCACGTAATCTGATTGGTCTAGAGACCAAAATGTCAACAAACGCCCTGATTGGTCAACATTTTTCCCCCTTGTTTTGGCCATGTGATAGCAAAAGAAGTTTGCGGCACAAATTTCAGAGCTTTTCATAGTTTTTATCCTTGGATATCAGTCCATGCAACAGAGTATCTACCCCTTCAGTGAGTGGATTGAATTCTGAAAATAAAGTGATTGCCCTCCACAATTTCATCAATGAATCGCATGTATTGTTGAATCATCTCATCACAATCCTCTTCTTTCACACGTTTCTGGCTAGCAAGGTACATTAAGGACCTTTTCAGCCATTTAGTGCACAGCTCTTTTGTTTCTGGGTTACACGTCCTCCGAGGATCCAGGAATCGGAGATTGGGCACAAGAGAATATTTCAGTGGTGATTTCTCTAGTAGCTTCTCAACAATGGATTTCAAGCATTTTTTACATGCTATTCTGAATTCAAGCACTTGTATCTGCATTGCTTGTTTGTCTGCAAACATCTGCTTTGTGATTCTTTCTGCACTGAAACCCACATCCACTTTGGTATGATTAACATGATTCGCATTTGCTTTTACATCAACATCAAGAAGCTTGTCAACAGACTTGACATCCTGCATTATATTTGGCTTCATAAACCTGCACATCAAACTCTTCAGTAACTGGTACAAGTCCTTTGCAAAGAAAGGCACCATTGGCTTATCTGTCTGATAGAGTGTTAAAAAAGGTGTTACCTCCTTGCTCACTGAAAGCAAAAAGTTGATTCTAGCTACCATCAGTGAGTCCTTGACTGTTTCCTTGATCTTGTCAAATGATTTGGTGGCAGGATCTGGGAATTTTTAGCTTTTTACTGCCTGAACATATTTTAACATGTCAGGAAGGACCTCCAATGCCCTTTCCAAAACAGGCTTGTTTTCCACCCACCGTGTTTTGCAAAATTATTAGCTTTCAAGAGAATTGTTTAAAAAAATTTAGATAATTTTCAAACATTTTACTTACATTTATAATGAGTGACCTTGATGGGGGCATTTACACATAATTGTTTCAGTTGGTCTCTACACAGTTTTTGTATAGGAGTGTCATCAAATTGCAACAAAAATGAACAAATCACATTTCTCTCCAAATTTGGGGAAAACATTAAAAATGACAACTCAAAGGATATTAAAAGATATAATCTAATGTTACAAATATCTTAATGAGTAATTAGCCTTCTCACGCCGCCATTTTTGGGGAACTTTTATGTAAAACCAATTATGTAAAACCACCTGATGGCGACATATTATTTTTGGGGCATTTCATGGTAAATTTGCTCTGTAAATGGTTAGTCTATTCTGAAAGTTTAAATTCATTTTCGAACTAGGGATCCAAGGATAGTGCAAAGTTTTCATGCCCTGTAATACCTAAGCAACTGTACGTTTGTCCCAACGTAAACATTTTGACTTATGCCAGTAAAAATATAATGAACTAGGTTAAACATTAACCAAAAGGAAATTACTCAAAGTACTGAAGTTACGTTAGCAGCGGATACTGTCACTGTTAAATTATAATTTTAGTTGCCCATGTAAACTGGCCTAACTGGGCTTGATTTTCTCAGTTTACTCTCTTTTCTTCGTTAAACAACTGTCACTTCATAAGAATAGTCAAAATAGTTGCCTTGTAAATAATGTAAATAAACAGCGCTGCATATTATGTCTATGATGTGGATACTTTGACGCGTAAATCATTACAAACAATATGCTTGTAATCAATACTGTATACCGCCCAAATGTTTGTTTTGTATAGTATCATTTGTGTATTGTATTCAGAATATCAGGTATCGACTTGCTATCGACATAATATACATTCATGTAAGAGATCTATCAATACATAAACATCACAGGATCGTTTCTTCCTAACCTCTTAGCTCTATTTATGGAATAAAACTTACAAATTATATTTGTGTTGAATGAGTGCTTGTAATTTGTAACATAGGTTGATAAATTGTGTAGATTCTCAAAGAATTGCTCGATTTTTACGCCCTGAATGTTTTTGCAATGCTTGTCGCTCCTCATTTTTTTACACTGTGAATAATGTTCAAGTCTCGACGGCACATGCACAGCTGCAACGTATAAGAAAAAATCAGGTGTTATGGGGGTAATGCTGCGCAAATCTTTTAAAACAAAACCCAAACAGCGGAAAAGCAATGCTTCAAAATTTACAGTAACCATCAAAATTCCTCAATATTTTGGTGAACTTTGCAAAAGGGATATAGTGCATTAATAAATAAAGCAAGTTGAACTGATTTAAAAACTTTAAATTACTGATCATATGCAAAAAGTTACTATACACATAAATCAACATACCCTCTGTAAAGTTTACACTATGACTGACTGACTTACTGACTCGTTTGAATTTTCGCCACTCATCACAATACTGCAAAGTTTCTCAAACTTTGCACTAAAAATGAAAGTACCCCAAAAATGGCAGTGTGAGGAAGGCTAATTCCAGAAAACATCGATATCTTCCCCATGGCACAAATTGTCCTCTTGCCTGTTCAGGATCAGGGGCGGATCTAGGATTTTTTTTACGTTAGTCAAAATTTTCGCAGGTCAATACTATGTTTACAGAGTAAGAGGAATTTTCGCTCCCCCCCCTAGATTGATGAAATTAGTTATATTTCACAGTTTACTAGCTGATTCGATATAAATCACACCTTTATTGTATTGAGCTTGGTCAAAGCAAAATTTGCTTTATAAGTTTATAGCAGAAACACGCGGGCCACATAACAAGCATTAATATACAATACTATTAAACATGTCTGGATTTTATTTCTACGGTGCAGACATATAAACATACAGACATAACATGATTTTACAAATATTCATATTCAAAATTCAAAATCTATCACACTTTTAAATAATACAGATATAACACACCAGCTCACGCTCAGCTAATATGAATAAACAATACAACAAATGAGAATATGAACGGCTCCAAATTCTAAATATTAATATAATTTTATGACATTTGACCGGCGGCGGGCGAATGCAAATAAATGCTAATAAAGGCAGCTTCAAAGTCCAAGTGAAATATACAGCTTATGTTATCGTTCGGTTTATAGTTTATATTAAATTATAGTATTATCGGAGAATAGTTTCAATAAACATGAACAGAGAGTGAATATTAAATTTACCTTCGCGTAGAACACTCGACATTACACTTCTCAATTCGTTACGCAAACGAGTATATTATGAAAACAAACCTCCATAGCAAAATTACTCGACAACATGTTATCAGCAATGGTTATCAGTGCCACAAATAGCGTCCGTTGCAAAGAACTGTATTCGACTGCTAAAGCTTTCTCTGCATGAAGTCATCCGGAAAGCTCAAAACGAAAGCTCACAGGCACACCTCCAGAACGAGCAGACCAAACCCCCAAAACGAGCAGACCAAACCCCAAAAACGAGCAGACCAAACCCCCAAAACGAGCAGAATTTTTGTCTCCATGGAAACTACTGAATGGGCCAATCAGATTGATGAGAAACGCCCCTAACCAACCTCCAAAACGAGCAGACCAAACCTCCAGAACGAGCAGAATTTTTGTCTCCATAGAAACGAATGAAAAGATTGCGCAAGTCTGCATTCAGGAGCGAGGAAATCGAATGAGATCAGTGTTTATTTCATTTAATAAGCGCAAAAATTATTATGCGACTGTACAAATTTACAACAGGACTGCGATCTGAAAAATATAATCTCACTGCATTCAATTAGTGCGAAATTTTTACGTTAGTCGCGTGATCGGTGTGACTACCCCTAGATCCGCCCCTGTTCAGGATATCCTAATACTCTAACTATTGTGAGAAACTAATTTTTCTCCTACTCTCCTCAGGATATAACAGATTTCCTCTGTGGGAGACAGAGTGTGTATATTTTCTGGAGTGAGTCAATATTAAACTAATAAATAAATATGAGTAATACCATCATTTTCATTCTTACTCTTGATTGGGGTGTTCTATAAAAAAGTAATTATTATGTGATACTTTACACAATCACAAGCAAATTCACATGTTTTGGAAACTTATTTTTCAGATCATAAAGCACTATGTGCTTTCATTAATTGTTTTGATTCAGTGTGAGAGTTGGGTACTCTTTAAAGAGCAGATATTTCAATAGCAATAAAAATACTTTAGTATGGTGTAAATATTTGGGACTAGATAATTTACAATATACTTGAACTACTATATGTATAGTGAAAAGAACTTTTTTACCAATTTTTAAATGTCCTAACAGAACTGCCAGGTAAGCATATTTTTCATATTTATCCCCCTCCTTTATAGTTGCTCCGTACTCTGTGTTTTATTGTCTTGTCTTCTGACATGAATCTTTTTGTTTCTACTGTAGGTGAATGCAACAGTCATAAGAATGTACTGGATATTATCTGGATAATTTCACAAGAACAGCTCATTAGTATGGCCAATCCTGTATATTAAGGGATGGACGTAACATCTACAGTAATCCTACATATTTTTTATCAAATGGATACATCTTATCAATGGTATGCAATGTGCAGAACTAAATCTATGCTATACATATTTGGTATGTGTTAAATACTGCTCAATATCCAATATATGTGACCTACTGTATGCCTCAACAAGGAAATAGTCAATAGATGCTAGAATAAGTGTTTTCCGTCACCACCCGGCTCCAATATGTAACCTCTCTCCTGCTAAACATGTTTGTTCTTGGAGTATTATGTTGCTCAACACTGGCAATTTGACAATCGTTATGCTGATTAACAAGTAATGACAAACTACCCTGTATATGGTTGTGTGTTTATAATGAAGTTCCAAAAACGTTTAAGACTATGGATATGGATTCAATTTGACAACATCTGCTATCCTGACTGGTTAATGTTTCCAACTACACTTGATTGTTACCTCATGGACTAAGTATATTGTGAAGTGAACCTATTAGTAATAACAATACTTCAGGTTGCTAATGTCCAATGTATTTGTCAACAATTGCATGTCATAACTTTTGGTTACTGTACTGCAATCACATTTATTGCTTATTTTACTGAGTTTTGAAATCTAAACTGTCTTCTACAGTAATTATCTCACAATGACAAATTATATTTTACAGATTATTTTACATAACTTTGAATAAGATTTATTATTTGCCACTTTATACTGGTGGAACTGTATTGTATAAATATCACGATAATCTCTGCAGCTAAATCCATTCTGATTCTGAAGAAAATACTATATATATGCAAACACATGTACATATACATATACTTTGATATAAACAATATGATCTCAAAAAGGCCAGGTCTTAATTCTTAAGAATGCTCAAATTAATATACACATATCTTTGATTTAAAGGACTCACATATGTGGGGAATGACGTTTGTCAATAATCCCTGTAAATTGGTGGAATGTAGGAGAGCCTAAGGAGTTAAGCTATCACCATCTTTTATTTATTTATCCAACTAAAGCACTTTATAGTAGCTGCTCACTGCTTCAAGTAGTTAACTGATGGGGTAGGGACATTGAACATACAAATTTGATAAAATTTGGGTGACTGGGCAAGTTAAATCCCATGCAACTCCTAGATGAAAACCATGCATTTATTGGCTCTATTAAATTTCCCTTAGAAACTACTTAGCCATGACATAGGAAAATGATGTTGCTGAGATATAATTGGTTGCTAAGGAGATTTCAATTCGTCCCTGGGAGCATGATTTTAGATTCAGACATAAGTTGCTTCCAATCAGTCAACTAGCTTCAAGATCTTTTCCTTGATTTCACTGAATTCACATTGCAATACGTCTTCTTTTGTTCATTCCAATCTTTATAGCAATTTATAATACTTTTCACTAAGTGCAGATACATGTACGCTTAGCGTACCTATTTTTTTGACTGCATGTTCTCTCGATTTGTACCATTGTTCCAAACTTTTTCACATCAATGAGGACACCTGGCATGCTACAGGTTGGACAAGTGCCATTCCATGAGTTGTGGAAGAAAGACAGCAAACTTTGCTTGTGTCCTCAAATTGTCATATTTGATATAGACTCTTAAATGAATAGAATGAAGTAATAAGATATCAATATATAAATAAGGTATTTTGCTTATGTTTGCATACAACTACATGGGTACTTTATTTTTGATAGATATTTTATTTCGGTCATTTATACATGAATAGTGTATTTGAGTAAAATTCATACCTTTTCCTAGAAATATCATCTCCGATTCTGTTAGCCTGCTCACAGACTGTATAAGGGGGGAGGAGCGAGGCGGGAAAAATACAGTCTGCTGAAATCTAAGCTTAATCGTGTTTGTCAACAGTGTTTTGAAAAGCTTCGCAAGAGAAGAAATTTGATTGCCCAAGAAAGAACTGTTGTAAACAAACTTTAAGAGACATACGAGAGGGGAAGACTTAAAAGGCGACAGACCTTGCCAGAGCAAGGACCAAACAACAAACGACTGTGTGTTGTGAATTAAAACAATGCCCCAATGTCGCAATTGCACAATCAACGCCTGTGAAAAAAAAGACAAGGACAACCACTATCCAAGATTCAGTCAATGTAAGGGTTGCATGGTAAAGTCAGACCAGACAGAGAGAACTTCAAACTGACTTACAATCATTGGGAAAATGTTGTTTTGTGGCACATACTAGCAGATAGCAAATGCCGCATGGAGAAACCAGCAACTAAGAAAGCATCTTGTTGTTCTCATCTGTAAAGACATTAATAAAGAATGTGTTGGTTTGTGCTCCAAGAAAAACCCGAACTGCTTGCTACTTTCTGTATTGGTGGCTGCTGGTTCAAGTAGGACCAAAAGGGAGGAAAAGGCATGGATCCCTCCTGTTGGCATGGCTTCATCCATACTTTTGAGGAATCGGTCCCCATTTATGAACACTGTGCAGTTGATGCTGGGTATATTTTTATACCATTCAAATTGGGCAGTAAGTACTGTAGATAGAACTATAATACTAATTATTATATGGCATGCTGTCTCATGACTAAAATGACATGCGCTGATTGGTTCTTTGCCGATCTGAAATCCCCCAGTATTAGACCGTTGCCATAGTAACGGTCCAACTCTTATATTTTTGAACAAAAACAAGCTTGCACTTTCATTTTTGACACGAAAAATATCGACGGAGAAAGGACGAAGAAGAGCATTATTTGGTACATGTGAATATTATATTTATTCATCTTTGATTTTTGTTTATATTACTGTATCATTCTTATTTAACAAGTAAAAAACAAAAGTTGTGGAAGCCACTTCAGTGCTTGCTTGGCGACTGGCTGGAAAGAATGCAGCAGCACATTGTATAAATAAATGAAACTTAATACTATATGCCATATAATAAATCCCTTATTAACCAAATACGTTCGGTCCATACTGGAAAAATATCAGACCTCGGTCTTTTATGTACGGACCTCGCTATTGCTCGGTCCGCACTGTCAAGACCTCAGTCTGATATTTTTCTAGTACAGACCTCAAATTCGGTTAATAAGTGGTATATACTAGAACCATAAGTATTAAATATAATTGATTGGTTACTGGCAACCAGTAACATCATGTATAATTTTCCTTGCACCCTCATTTTTGTTCAGGGTTTTGTTTGGGTCAATCTGTTTGTTGTTGCAAAGATATGTATAGCCATAATTATACCTAATTTACATTTTCTATTTTTGTATATAGCCTGTAATGTCGCGATTTGCTAAACTCAGGTTGGTTACATCTAACCAGCTGAATAAGAAGCTTGAAGAATTTGGTGTTGGGCATAATGAGGAAATAAAAGATATGGTGAAGCAAGATGAACTATTTCTCTTGAGCCAAAAGAAAGATGATGAAGATAACACCGTTGTACCAGTTGTGGAACCCTCAAATGGATTTAAGCTCACAATTGACAATATCGATACACACACAGAAAGTCCATTACATGACTGAGCTACACCAAAACAAGGACAAACACCATGTGTCCATTAATGCGACCATTAATAGGGTTACAGGATATCAGTTAAATGATAACAGTCCAGCAGGTGGTATAAATCGAGTGGAAAATGGAAAGTGCATTCCCAACACCACAGAACAGATGGCGCAGAGAGAGAATTATATAACACTTGTTCAGCGTATATTACCTTTTCCCTGATGTTATTGTCTTCACCACCAAGCCTCACTTAAATGCTATGTTAACTTTACATCAAAGTGAGGCTTGGTGGTAAAGACAATAGCATATGAGAAAACCCGTATAAGTGCTATTGTGTTTTTGGGTGTACTGTATATACTATGTTTATTCACCATGACTTAACAGTAATTATAAGTTGGCATATAAGTCAGTAATACCAGTAAGCACATAGCCTGCTCGCAGACTGTATTTTATATTTCTCTGTGTTTAATTATTTACTGTATTTTATATTTTCCTCCTTCCAGTAAATATAAAATACAGTATGTAAGCAGTAATATTTTGATTAATTAAATAAAAAAGTATATAATCCACTGTCAACATTCATTAATATAAGAAAGATTTTCAAGAAAACTGTCATTTCCATCTTCATTTGATGCAATTGTTGTCTATGTTTCATCAAACTGGGATACATTGCTGCCCCAAGGGATCTTGGGCACTTGAATCATCTTCCAGCTCCTCCCAATCCATATCAATGTCAGCATGACTTTCATTCAATACTGACATATCTTCATCAACTGTGGTGTCACCGGACACTTGAGCTACTGCATTCAATACACCGACTGCATGTTGTCTTCGCCAAATTTCGACATTTTGCAACACATCTTCCACTGTAAATAGTCTATGACATGTCTCTAGAATTTGAATAATTTGCAGCCAACCAAATTCAAGGAAACATTTTGTATACCAACAGTTGATATCCTTCTCTATCATTTCTTTCTTGAGTGTTAGCAGCAGTTCCTTTAACTTGGCCTTGTCAGTTGAATTTACTGCTCTCACTGCCTGTGACACTGGGGCATTACTGGTGTCTGAGAGCTCTACACAACTAGCAATTAGGAAGATTGCGCCACACTTGACATCTCCACATTTGCAATCAGCAGCACAAATGTCACAACATTTGTGATAATTTCTATCATTGTAACTGTAGCCAAACTCTTCCATTAATAATTGTTGCAGATATGCCTTGTTTTCATTTGTTAAGAAGTTTTTCATTCTTGGTGCGGAATAAGTGGAAAGTAACCCATTGTACAATATAATGCAGTTACTTTCCTTCCCATCACGTCCAGCTCCCCCACTTTCTTGCACATAGCACTCCAAATTTTTAGAGGGTCCAAAGTGGATAACTTGGTGAACACACTTGCAGTTCACACCCATCCCAAAGGCAATTGTGGAGATCAGGACTCGGATATGCCTTTCTTCATCTCCCATATCACTAACAACATGTTGTTTCACCAGTTAAGGGGTACCTGCATGGTACATCTCCACTAGTCTGTTTTTCGGATCTGAGTGGCCATGGAAGAAGCTTTCTCCTAAACTCAACTCGAAAGTTCTAAATATCAATGCACACTGTTCCGAGTTTAGCAATATATCAAAGTGCGGTCTGCAGTTATTCCACACTTTTGAACCTCATCAATAAGACCAGAGAAAACCATTTCAAGAGGCATATTGTTATCAATATACTGGACACTGTACCTTAAGTTCTGCCGGTTTGGACTTCTTTGAACAGTATAAGTTATCTTTTGGGAAAGTTGTAAGCAATTGAATATAAATTCTGTTGTCAACTTTGTTGCTGTTGCTGTCAGGACCATAAACTTCACACCTGAAGGTACTAGTGATCTCAGCTCATCTAAATTCCCATACCATTGTCGAAATGGTATACTTGGCTTCCCAAGTCCATAATTTGATGTACCCCTAAAAATATGTAGGCAAAATTAACCCTCTATTACATATCACCTCTGCCTGTGAACAGACTCACAGAGTAAAGTACATAGCTTTTGTAGGTAGAGGAGAGGTGTATGGCATTTACAGACAATGTAAAATATAAGGTATTTACAAACAGAGTAAAGTATATGGCATTTACAGACAGTAAGAGTTTATGGAGTTATAGAGAGAAAAAGCATGTGGCATTGATTTTAGGCATTTTATGGCAGAATAATAGTCTAGCCATTTGTCTAACCAGTGGACAATATTCAAACCAAATTGTCAAGCCTATCACAGCAATCTAAGAGAAAAATCCTTACCACTGGTGAATGCAATGTGCTTCATCTACCGCAATTCCAACCAAATTTTCTAAGAAAACTTTTGAGGCAAATATTCCCCTCCACTTGCTCGTTGAAAGTAGACATTCCGGGGAGGCATACACATGAGAATACTGTCCTTGCATCACAGCTACTGTAGCAAGGCGATTTAGTCCAAAAAAAAGTCTAAAAAAGGAAATATGTTTTTTGACAAAAGAGACAGTAGCACTTTTACAGACGACAATAAACCTTGAACATAAAGGCAATCTTGCTATATAACGATGACGCTATATGGAAAATTGGAAATGCATTACCAATGACAAGGGCTGCAGAGAATCAGACTTACAGAAAAGTACAGCCAAATACAGCTTATAAATAAAGTAAAATGCTGCGATAGGGACGGGAAATATGCTAATTTCAAGTGACCTGCCTTCCATATAATTATGACGATGTGCTGTCACATTTTATAGTATACGTTGACATTATGTTTGTACATTTCTTGAACTTTTGAACAACATGTAATACAACTTAATAGGGTAATGATTAAGAATTATGTTATGTGTTAGAAAGTAGCTACCTTCACTCGGCTATTCAGCTGCCAGTATTTGCATGATTTATATATCCCTCATAGTGTAGGGAATTCATTAAATGTCAAAACGTTGGGTCGTGAAAGTTAATACCTTCACTCGGCTATTCAGCTGCCAGTATTTGCGTGATTTATATATCCCTCATAGTGTAGGGAATTCATTAAATGTCGAAACGTTGGGTCGTGAAAGTTAATTGGAAAATTAAACGAAACTTACCTGTAAGTTGAAGTTTGATGAGGATTCTACCGACTTGTCATACCGGAACAAGGGGTTACATGGAGATCATGTGAGATAGCCAACCTTCAGTCTTCAACGCATCACATAACCACACCGTTAATGGGGTGGAGCTGACAATGTTGTATATTAGGTTGGATGTGACCCCTTGTTCCGGTATGACAAGTTGGTAGAATCCTCATGAAACTTCAACTTACAGGTTAGTTCCGTTTAATTTTCCAATTCTACCTCCTTGTGATAACCTGTCACAAGTGGTCACATCGAGAATTTAAAGCCCAGTGGTTAGGTGATGAAAGAACTCAATACAAGGTGTACACCATTTGGTTTATATATTAATATATAATATCCTTAACATCAAAAACTAATAAACACAACAAGTTAGTAGCTACAAATTTGCTGCTAATATAGACTGTCCAAAAAGTCCAGGTTATTGGATTGATTTATTATAGAATTTTGCAAATGTGGTTTCTCTCTACCAACCTGCTGCTGCCAGTATTGTGTCAAATGGCACATTGGCTGCTTTAGCAGCTGAGTAGATGCAGCATGACCACTGTAAGGTGTAAATCTTTGAACATCAATTCCAGATTGAGCCATAATACTCTTAATCCAACGACTCAAAGAATCCACTGTGACTGCCTTGAACGGTTTTTGACTAATCAACAGTCTGGACTCTTCACCACGTCTTTCCTTTGTCATATCCAGGTACTTAATCAGAAGTGCCCTTATGCATAGGCTCATTTCTTGTGGATAAGCTTGTATCTCAATTGGTGCCAAGTGATTTCCTGGCTTAGTTTGTTTGACACATTTGTTTATGTAAAAAGTGCAACAGGAATCTGTGATGTTTATACTATTGATATCAAGCAATGCTAGTGTTTGAATTCTTTGTCCGGATAGCAACATAATTAACATTGTTAGCTTTTGTGTAAGCTGTTTAAGTGAATTTGTTCGAGGCTTGACAATGTCCTCAAATAGTTGGACACCATTCCCACATCTCATGTGTCTATATAGCACGGTAGTGCTGGTCGTTGTTGGAAGATGCCTTTTAACAACCTAGAAATGAGTGGATGTTTTCCAAAGGGTGTCTTGCAAGGTAAAATCAGAATTGATGACAATGCTGATCTGACTGTGTTTATCGCACTGTATTGCTTTCCTTCATCAAACAGCTGTGTGAGGAAATCCAAAGCTTCACCTAAAGGGGGGCAAATTGGATCAATCTGCCTTGCACAGCAATATTGTCCCCATCTGTCAAGGTAGACTTTATATTGTTTTTGTGTGCCATTCTGCCAGGCACTGATGAGCATATTTGCTGATCAGAAACTCCTTGCTTTTGGTAGCATTGCCTGAAAAATGGCAAGCTATTAACTTCATTTTTCCCTGTATTAGGTGTTTTCTGTTGGGGTAGAAAGGAAGGTACACAACTTTGTCCTTGTTTGGTAGGATCCCGGGTTTTGCAACCAGCATTCTCATTGCCTGAGGAAACCATGCCTGAGTAGTCCAATAAGGGATCAACAGGATCCCCTGTGCTGACTCTTCCTCCATCTTGTGCAGTATTCTGCTGATCAAGCTAAAAGGAGGAAAGGCATAGAACCTCAAGTTAGACCAATTCTGGCCTAAAGCATCAATTGCCCAGGTCTGTGGGTCAGGTCTCCAGGCTATGTATTTCTCAACTTTGTGGTTGAGCCTTGAGGCAAACAGGTCTACTTCAGGTGTAAAAAATGCTTTGGTTATACTAGCAAAGATCTGGGGGTCAAGAGTCCATTCAGTTGTGTCATTGAACTCTCTGAATGCTTTATCAGCCAGTTTGTTCAACATCCCAGGTACATATGAAGCAGTAAGCCAAATGTTTCTGTCCAAGCACCATAACCAAATCTGCCTAGCCAGAGCATTACAAGGTTTGGAGTGGCTGCCACCCATATTATTAATATAAGCAACAGAGCAGTAACATTGTCAATTTTCAGTCCAACATGAATATTTTCTAGTTTGTCTGAAAATGATTTTAGGGCAAGAAATGCAGCTAGCATTTCCAGCTGATTGATATGGTATGCTGATTCCACCATACTCCATCGCCCACCTGTTTTTTGGTTAACATAGTGTGCCCCCCAACCTTTTAGGGAGGCATCTGAGTAAATGAATATGTTAGGATTGCCCTAAGAGATGGGTTTTTTACACCCTTCAATTGATTTCACCCACCAAAGTAAATCATCTCTGGCTTGATGTGAAATCACCATTTTTGCCTTAAAGTTCCCTCTATTAGAACGCAGGGCTTCACACTTATCTATCTCTAGTGTACGGTAGTAAAGTTGGGCATAGGGTACAGCTAAAAAGCTGGCCACCATATTAAGCCTACAACATGGCCCACCTCTTGAATAGTGGGCATTTGCATTCTGTAAAGCTTTTCACATGCTAGTTTTAGTTTGCATTCTTGTTCTGGTGTCAATGACACAGACATACTCACATAGTCAAGCACATGCCCTAAGAAAACAAGTTGTTGGCTAGGTATAGGAACAGATTTATCCTCATGAGGAATAAATCCAAGTTTCTCAAACATTATTGTGGAGTCTTGAATATTTTGTTTGCATTCTAAATAATTATCTCCTTGGAGATGGGAGTCATTGATATAACCAAATATGATATCCCTTAAGGTAGAATATACAAAATTCAGGATTTTAGTAAAAATGCCGGGGGGGGGGGGCACACGCCAGCCCATTTGGCAAACAAGTAAATTGGTAAATATGCCCTTTCCAGTTAAACTTAAGATATTTCTGATGCTGAGCAGAAATAGGAACTGAATAGTAAGCATCCCAAAGAGCGATAGATGCCATAAAACAATTTTTCTTCATTAGCTGTAGTGCTGTATGCACTGACTCCATTTTGAAATGGTGGTAAGTTACAAACTCATTTAGTTTTTTGAGGTTTAAAATTAACCTAAAAGTGCCATCCTTTTTGGGCCTAACAAAAATAGTTGAAAGGAACTCTTCTGGTTCATGAAGCGAAGGGACAATGACGCCCTTTCTTAATAAGCGTTGGATTTCAAAGTCAATAGCTTCATTATCAGAGGGACTAGTATCAAACTGTCTTGGGGCAACAAGTTGTTCTGCATTAGCAGAAAACTCAATGTTTACCCCTTGTATGGCATTAAGTAGCCATCTATCACTGGTGATTTTACACTAGGCATCAATGTACTTAGCCAGACGACTTGCAATATTGTCACACACTAGTATGGTGTTAGGACATGTACTCACCTGATTTGTACAATGCCCTGTCTCTTTCAGTGTGCCTGTGATTGGTTCTTCCCCACCCCCCTTCTTTTCCGCTGGGAGCTCTGGGGGCGATACTTCCAACGCTCATTTTTTTAGTGTTGGTATGAATAGTCCCGAGAATGTGATGATCCTTTATATGATTTATGACCATAATTTTGCTGGCCTTTGCCAGCTAATTTCTGACCAACCCTGTTTGTGGTTGATTGTGGTTTACTCTTGTAGGGATAATTTTCCCACAATTTTTCAGGTGAAGACATTTTTGCTGCTCCTCTTTTAATTTTTCTTTGGTCATTTTTGGTTGTAGAATTTTTTCCACAAGTTCAGCAAGCTGTGTGGGGATGTCTTCACCACACAGATCGATCAGGTCAAAATCGTTGGCAATGCCTGTCAAAATGGCGTCGCTACCACCTGCCGTCTTTTCGGCGACTACCGATTGATCGGTTGACTTATTCAAAAGCGCATTGACCGCGTTATCAAGTTTATCAGCCGGATTTTCGCAACTCTTCTTGCTATTCGGCTCTAGGGCCTGTTTTTCGGAGCTTTCAGACGAGCTATCGTCGTCTGAGGACAAAGGACTTGCTTGTCGTTTTCAAGGCTGTGTTGGCACCATATTGCTTTGTAACAAAGCAAGGCTGGATTGTAACGTTTTTGCAAGGCTTTGTAATGAGTTCGTCATGGAATTTTCCATGCCTTGTATTGCCTTTAATGTGGCATTAGAGACCTCTCTTGAGTCTTCATCGTCTAGTAGCCTAGATTCCTCGTTTTCACTTAATATGTCTTGGACTTCTTGTTGTGGTTCATCCATATTCATGGGACCACTATATCCTTGAGAGATTTCTCCCCTTTCCTGGATATTTCGTTATATCTGTGCCCTTAGATAAGGTATTTTGACAGATAATGTATTTCGTATCAATCTGAAACCGGAGAAAAACGTAATTTTCCCCCAAAAAATTATTTGTAAGTAAAGGGCAAAATTGTTTGCCGCCGTTCGACTGCAGAAGGTCTCACGAACTGAAGGTTGGCTATCTCACGCGATCTCCATGTGACCCCTTGTGACAGGTTATGACAAGGAGGTAGAATCTTTGTGTGGTGATTACTTTCATTTATTAAAACCAGAGTAGTGATGATTACGATGAACTTGCTTTCAGTTAAAAAAAGTTGAATTTACTTTACCAGGTTGTAATTATCTATGCAATTTGTAAAATTTAAAACAGTTCTTGTTTTCGAGAAGAAAATAAAAAATGCACTTAAAGTTAAATGCAAATGTTTTGTTTTGACTATTTTTTAATTCAGTTTACTAGGATTGCTTGTACCTGTTCTGAAGCAATAATCTTTAAATACCAACAGGCATTCGATATTGAAAAATTGAAAAGGAATCGCATTTTTAAATATTGTTTGTTGGTTTAATCATGTATATTGAAAGTAAAATTTTATTCACAAACTTAGGTAATTGGATACTATATACATGAGGTAACGAACAGCATCGCAGCCAGGGCCGTAACTAGAACGATAATTTGAAGGGTGAAGTATTCATATATTTAGTTCTGCCTGACAAATTACCATTGTAAGCTATTTCACTTAAAACGAAATACATCTGGCAGAACTGAATATGTGAATATTCACAGCACCCCAATTATGGAACCTAGAAAGTAAAGAATAATAATCCACGGCATAGAAAGGGAAGGCAGCAGCTAAGAAATGCTAAAGAATCATTAAAAATTTTAACATCATAAATAAGGTGAAAAAGTTCAAAAAGGGTAAAAACTAGGGCTATAAAAAGTTAAAACCTTTAGAATGCCGCAAAAGAATATGTTAAAGTAAAAACAAAAATAGCTGTAAGAATATTAAAAAAAAAAAAAAGGATGAAAAATAAACAAGAAGCCTGTTCTGGCGTTAACTCCGGCGCACGTGCCAGTCTTTAATATAGAGCTTTTGAACATAAACAATGAAATTCATATTCGTATTTAGATGCCTTCCGAACCTAAATGTTCGATCGTGAAATTCAGAAGTTCAATTGTTCAAAAATGTAAATGAACTGCATGATACATTCGCTTTGTCTTACAGTTTGCCTTTGGAATTCGCACTTATACTTTAAATCTTCAATCCTGTGCAAACTATGACGTGTCAACGCGTCCATACAGGACCACATCATCTTGTTAAACGGCAAAATAGCAGCGATATTATTAAAATAGGACCAGAATCTATATGGTTTCAATCCAATTCAATCTAAACTTAATCGAACAGCATCAAAAGAACGGTTTATTTGTTCCTTTTGGAGGAATTGCTGTATCATGCAAGCGAAATCGAATCGCACATCAGAAAATTAGGCCAAAGTTGTGCACCACAACTCTCGGGAGATAAGACTGGGACGTACAATAAATATGGTCACATACACATTTTAAATTACTAGTATATTTCGCGCCATTACAGACTTGCAATGACAAAAAATAAAAAAAACAACCAAAACCGAGGCAAATTTTCAACTCCGTCGCTGCCGCCGGAGTAATAAAAATAGATAGAAAATTACAGATATGCATGCATGGATAATTTACATGGTGCAAATGCGAGGCTGCAAGCTTTATTTTTTTATTTTGTGATGATTTTTGTAATTCAATGGTTTGATTAATTAACTGCTGCTTATAACTGGGCAATGAACTGTTCAGTGTTAAATCTGGACACTGGAGGTGAGCTTGAGTAATGTGATTTTACCTTATTGGCGCTTTCACCAGCGTGAAATATTTTATGCGATATATACATATTGGCCGATTAAGGGGACAAGCATAGTGTAATAAACTATATTAGTATAAATGTATTCAATTTTGAAGAGAAGGCATAATTTTGGCCGTCGTATAGAAATAAGGTTTTAGTATTGGAAAAAACGTGCTGAGTTGACTCTCATATATGTCTGATTTTCCCATTTGTGGTAGAGTCCTGGAGGCAGAACTCGTACCGTCGTACATACTAGGGGAGACAAAAAAATCAGCCTATTGTGATACTCGGTTTAGACAACTTTTTTAATCCAAGGCTGTAAAATTCTAAGCGTCTGCACCGCAGGCTATTCAAAATCTTGCTGTCTAACTTGTTTTTGAATTTGAAATTTGAATCAAATTATACAATTTCTACGGACTACCAACTTCTTATTTACCGAGCGTGAGGTCTTCACCGAGAAATATCCGACCGAGGTCTATTGAACAGACCGAGCTCGAAAATAGATCAAGGTCTTCTGTATAGTACACTTATCCCGTTTAAATATTTTGGTACTCGTTCTATATTATTATATTTCAAAATTTAATTTAATATTTTATGTTGCTAAATTGGGTATGGGCAATCAACATTTCACAGATTCCCTATTCCTCTCTTAACTCATTGCCGTCCGGTCGTAAACGACGCACGCAGAAAATTTCAATTTTATCTGCAAGTATTTTATCAAATCAACTAGAAATTGTATTATCTTAAAGCTAAAACAATTATCTATTTGTATAAGTTCAGTTCATTTCAAGAGCTTTCCTATGAGCCAAGATATTAATTGCCGATCTTGTACTTTTTAAAATTGAATTTTAGAGAAGCGAAAATATGCAAAGCCTTCCAGAAATCTCGCCTAAAAACCTCCAAATGTTTGTAGCTTACATTGTGATCAATATTTCCATCTATTTTGCTTGAAATACAGTTGTTTTGGTGATTTGTAGTGATATTTCCAACAAAGGTGTTTACAAACGGAATACCCGAAAATTTGCATATAATCATCACCATATTGGCGAAAATTTGACAAAAAATCGGAAAATTTTCGCTCCAAAAAGGCTGAATATATGACATCCATATTACCCCTAGGGGGTAGGCAACGTTAAGTTTTTGACACCTCTAACCTCACGCATGTGCGTGCGCTGAGCAACGCATCTCGCTAGAAACAATAGCGAGCTTAAGATGCGATGATGACGCAGCCACCTTAACCGGGAAAGACTGGGGCGAACTGCAGCCGCGTCGTGACAACAAAAACGATTAAGATCACGTTTGATACAACGTCAAATTGCGACGGCATGTAGGTTCATTTGTTTTCATCGCAGTTGCCAGTTGTATTTTGTCAACTTTATTTATCGATATCTTTTAACACAATGGCTACATTTAGACAAACTCGGGACCTACTTGCTGCAGCATTTGATGATGCGTTGATCGACGAGGAAGAATTTTTGTTGTTGTGTGAGCCGAACACGTTGAAAAATCCAGACTTCCCCGTTGATAAGTATATTTTCAACTTGGATGAAAAGGATGCTGCGGAAGTCAAAGCAAAGTTTCGCTTTGACAAGGCTGATATACCGGCACTATTTAAAGCGCTACGAGTTCTCGCAGCAATCACTTGCCGTCTGTTTGGGACTGTTTGCGACGGGATGACGGCTTTTTGTATTGTCCTGAAACGGCTAGCATATCCGTGTCGTTTCAGCAATATGATGTCTACGTTTGACTTGTTCGTACCCGAGTTGTGTATGATCTTCAACACTGTCATTGAATATCTATACTCCGAGCATGGTCATCTTATCACTCATTGGAATGAGGCACTTCTTAGTCCAGAGAAGCTTCGCAAGTACGCCGAGTCGATCACAGCAAAAGGGGCGGCCTCGCATAATTGTTTTGGTTTTGTTAACGGGACAGTCCATCCAATTTGTCGACCAGTCAAGCAGCAAAGAACTGTTTACAACGGCCACAAGAGGGTACACAGCGTAAAATTCCAATCTGTTGTCCTCCCGAATGGCATGATCACTAATTTGTACGGCCCAGTAGGTGAGTTGTCTTTTATATGTAAACAGTTTATGGAGTGATAACTAATTTCAGTCGGAGAGTCGCCTGTTATAATTTTCATATAAGCTTTATAATACTATTTGTTTACTATTTGTGTGTTTCCTGTTAGTTGATCATTAGAGCCAGTATAAAGAAGTTAGGCTCTGTTTACATGTACAGTAGGTAGGGTGATTGTAGCAGTGAGTAGGGTTACCCTATCAGGTCAAACATTTTCTTTACCATAGAAGACCACTATAATATTCTGTGTGAATGGTACCTTGGAACTAGATCTGTATATTCTGTATTTGACATTTATGGTGACATTTGTGTTCTTTATATACTTTGTTTGTGACTTGTCTGTGAGAGCATAGATGGTCATGTTTTTAATTTTTATCTTTTATGTTTTTTTTTTCAATCAAGTAAGTTGTACATGTACTTTTATCTACTCCTGTAGAAGGGAAAAAGTATGATGCTAGAATGCTTGCAGAATCTAATGTCCTTGAAAATCTCCAGAAATGGCTGAATATAATCAAAGTATGTCCAGAGTTCGAGTTTCTGTTGAGTGGATCTTTGGTGACATTGTTAATTCATTTAAGTTTATGGATTTAAAAAAAAACTCAAAATAGGACTAAGCCAAGTGGGCAAAATGTACATTGTCTCTGCCCTTTTAAGAAATGCCCGTACATGTCTTTATGGAAACACAACATCACAGTTCTTTCAACTGGAGCCTCCTACATCGCAAGAATATTTCTTGTGAATTGAGAAGCAGCTGCATGTTGAAAGTATTACACTTTCGATGCCAATCTAAGGGCCAGTTATTATTTATCGAGGGGAGTGGGTAGGGAAATAATAACATGACTAAACCAAACACGGTTGACTCCCTTTAGGATCTTCAAATTTGCAGTGATCTAGATCAATCAACTTGATGATTCAGTGTATGTTGCCACTTTTTTACTAATGGGCAATGTATAGTCCTTAGAACGTGCCAACAAAGGTGTCTATTGCACTTGCGGCAGGCTCTTGTTTAGTTTCAGAGCATGATCATCTGAAAGATTTTTCTGACCCCCCTCATCCAAATGGTGTAATAGCTCATGGGTCCCCTTTTTTTTCCTGTTTTCCCCACCCACCCCCATTGATAAATAATGACCGACCCCTAAACACATAATTATACTATAGTATTTGTGCAGAAAATATTACAATGCATCAGTCAATCCAAGCATTGTCCATCCCCTGCACACTTTTGGAAATTTGCATTTTTTCCTTCTACAGTGATATGCAATGTCCTGGCATAGTGTTCCAGAGGGGCAATGCATTTTGACTGAAGCATGCTAGCTCTAGAAACTGACAGTGAATCATGATGTTGCACAAGATAACTTTCAACATCTTGTTGCAACAAAAATCGTTTCTAAACCAATCAAATTTCATGTAATCTCATTTTTGTTGCGAGATTATGTTGAAAGTTGTCTTGTGCAACATCGCCTTAAATTTAGTAAAAATTGACCAGTAACCTAAGAAAACATTTCAAAAATGTTAAATATTAAAATTTTAATATAAATACTGTACATAAAATTAATTTGCATTTCAAAATGTCATATATATATATATATATATATATATATATATATATATATATATATATATATAACACAAGATGAGAAAACGCAGGTTACTTCATCGAAATTTTATTTACTACAGGACTGTTTCGTATGACAAGCTTATAGCTTGCCACACTCGTCAGGTAAATATAATATTACAACAGCACAACGGACTATATACAGGAGATGCATAATTAATTAATTAGATCATGTTACATGGGTGTTACTAAGGAGAAATTTCTTTCGATGTCGGCAGGCGGATACAAGTTCGTTGCGTTTGTTAAGAGAGCTTAATTCAGGGTGACAGATAATGATGAATTTTTCGGAAAGGCATAGATTACAGCGTTTGGTTTTGTTGCAGTATGGTTTTAACTTTTTCATTATTTTCCAATTGATGGTGTATGGTGTATTATTATCTTTTAATTGCCAAATGTGTTTGCTCAGTTCAGTTGCATTTTTCTTAGTTTTGTTGCGGAAGGTGCTGGTGTGGTTGAGATAGTGTGTTTTAAAAGTATTTTCGGTAAGACCAACGTATGTTTCAATTTCTTTCGTCGCCTCATTGGTTACAGCAGCTTGGTACACTACGGCTTTTGTTTGACACTCGCCTCGAAGTGGACATGCGTCTTTCACGCAGCAATTACATCGGTTTTCTGTGGTGATGTTGTTGTTAACTTCGTTCCGCAGTATTGTTTTGTTGTGGGATGAGATGATGCTCTGTACATTTGGCATACAACTATAACTTAACTTTAACATGTTTCGGTTGAAGATTTTGTGCAATGGATGGTTTGGGGGGAAGGATTCATCTATGGCTTTAAGGAACTTGTGGCCAATATCGGTTTTGATGTTTGAGCTGTAAGGTGGGTTGTACCAAGTGACGTTTCTGGTTCTTTGTCGGGTTCGTTGAGTAGGTTGGGAGTTGTAGTGTAAGTTATAGTTGTATCCACTCTTCTTTAACGCTTCTTGGTATGGGCGCTTGCTTGAATCGAATGATTCCTTGTCTGATGAAATTTTTGAAAGGCGTTCATTGATCGTTTCGGGGATTCTACGCATAATGGAGGGAGGGTGGTTGCTCTTGACGTTGACGTACTGGGGCATGTTGCCTGGCTTTGTATACAGTTTGAATGTTCCGGTCATTAGATTGAATGTAATGTCTAGAAAGTTTACGCATTTCTTGTTAGCCTCGATAGTTAGTTTGAGTTTATTGTCGCTGAACACTTTACAGATTTCTTTCTTTATTTTTTCTATCTCGCGTGGAGGGACGTTGAACGCGCTCAGGCCATCATCTCGGTACAAACCAATAGCATTTCTATACGTGGCAGGAAGTTGTGATAGCAAGTAGGCTCCCACCAGTTCGCATGTTTCCGCACCGTCAAAACTGCCCATTGTCGCATCAAAATTCGAGCTACTGGTGCAAGAAGCTTGTCATACGAAACAGTCCTGTAGTAAATAAAATTTCGATGAAGTAACCTGCGTTTTCTCATCTTGTGTTATGCCGCTCTGCATTAGCATTGAGCACTCAACCCAGACGATTTTGTATGCGCTAGTTTCTATCTTCACGATAGTTTCTATCACTACACCTGTATATATATATATATATATATATATATATATATATATATATATCAAAATTTAGAAAGGTTGTTATAGCAAATCAAGAGTGCACAAGCCGAAGCATGCTTAATTTAAATTTACCGAGATAGTATGAGGAGCTACAAGCAGGACAACATATCACTATTGCTTACCATGATCAATTCCACTTTAGCTACATACAATAATATTCCTTCCCCTCACCAATTTCTCATTCCAGGCTTGGGACTGGACAATGGCTGGTTTACAAGGAGGAAGGAAACCAACACACAAACATAAAAGAGATTTTATTCATGAAATGAAGATGTGATGCCAATGTATTATATTACTAAGGTGGGATTATTACTAACACGCATTCACGTGTTATTCACATGAGCGGGACAATCAGTCGCGAGCTGTCATACAAAATTTACTATAACGAGAGCGCACAAGCCTAAGCGTGCTTGATATCAAAATTTAGAAAGGTTGTTATAGCAAATCAAGAGTGCACAAGCCGAAGCGTGCTTAATTTAAATTTAATTAATTTTTAAATTTTAAATATTAATATTATTGAAGGAATATTATTGTATGTAGCTAAAGTGGAATTGATCATGGTAAGCAATAAATTAAAGAATTAAAGAATTAAAGAAGTACAAATTAAAGAATACTAATTAGGATGAAGCATTATATGATGAACAGTTATATAATGGCTCATTTTTTCTTAGATTTCCAGTTCTCCACAAGGTGTATGTATAAATTATTAATTGAACATTTTAAGGATATATTAAAAGTATATAGTTTAGAAATATATAGTTTTTTCATTGAAATCATTGAATAGTTAACTGAATATTGGTGGCCTTCGGACAAGTAAGTTAATAAAAACTTTTCTCAATTGCATAATTTATTTTATGCCTAATTAATGTTTTTCAATTTAGATTACGTGTACTTTCACATTTGATTTACCATGGATGAATCTATGACTGAACAGGATCAACAACAGACACAAGGTAAAGATGTACTGTACATCCAAGTCTTCTTAAATGAAAATTAAAGCCCGGCAAATAAATGAACGAATTAGCAAATTGGCTTCAGAAGTAGCAGTGAAAAGGATTTTAAATCAGACTGCGAAATTGGATGTTTAGTGATATCGATCTGAGTGACTATGTCTAACATAGTTCAAACAGAATGTTAGCCAATGAATTTCATCTTTTGTCCGTCTTGTCAGAAAGTCTTTTGCTGGGTTTTAATTCTTATTTTTAAATTAAATTATATGTAGCTAATACATGGTTAATTTTAATTGATACAAGATACTTTATCCTAGATTCCTCCGGCTTAACATGCTATTTGCATAATATTTCGGAAATCAAGAATGCGTCAGACTCCAAAAGAAAATATTTTAATTGTATCGTCCAATGCGCTGACAAGCCAGTCAGAGCAGTCTGTTTTTCGCCGTAGAAAAGGCCAGGATAACAGGCTCTTTCAAACTCAAAAAGCCCAGTTAAGCTGAAAAATTACAAACAATCAAGCAACACCAACGATGATCTGACCATCACCAAATTTACCAAGGTTTCAGCACTTGATAAGAACGAAGTCAATTTTGCCTTTTCGGAAGAAATTTCTTCAGCGTCGACAGGCAAACCAGTAAATATTTCCGCCATATCAAAGCTAGCTTCAGAACAACTGATCGAAATCAAAGGTAAAGTGATGAAAATGTCTGGTATTAAAGTACAGTCAACACGTTTTGGACAAGTAAAGAAACAGGATGTCATTATAGCGGACCCCACTGGCACGGTTAAACTTGTTCTTTGGGGAGAGTACATAAATTCTCTCCAACAAAACGAGACCTACACCTTAAAGAATGTCCGGGTAAAATCGACGAAATACGATCACTACCTCAATACCCCGAAAAACGAAGGTTTTGTTGCAGTTGATGCTACTCCTTATTCTGTACCTGTCGTGGAATATGAGGACAAAATTGACACAACATCAACAGTCAATGGTACCATTATAGGAGTACAACAAGCTTCCAAACATATCGGTTGTAATGGCTGTGCCAAACGAAATGTTGAAATTGTTGCTCCCAACAAGGCTATCTGCCAGTTTTGCAAGCTACAACAGCTACCCTCAACCTGTTCTGTCCACTGGTCTCTGCGTATTCTCGTTAAGCCCAAAAGCGGCTCCAAAAATCTCCATCTTCGTCTAGACAGCGTTTCAACGCAGCGTTTGCTGGAGGTCATCAACCCTGCATTTCAACTTAAGACAACTACCAAAGATGCCATCACTACGATGATTCTGGAGAATTACCAGACCTCTCTAACTTTTACGTATGATGCGTTTAGTTACCAAGTTAGTGACATTTGTCGTTCCAAGGCTCCGTTCCAAGGTGGAGCCTGTTTAACTTTCTACACCTTAAAGAACACAGCATGTTATCTACATTTAAAACTGTCTATCATGTAAGGTAGAACTTTTCAAACACTTGTTGCAATTTTTGTTCGTTGACCATAGTTCATAAAAAAACTTCTTATTGACTTTACTGTTGCGGGCCATACTACAATATTGCAATGTTGATATTAACAAATTGCTCGAGCAAATTGTAACCGTCGCAAACAAATTGCAAGTTGAAATTCATAGTTCATAGTGCCATCAGGGGCTTTGTTTTAAAATTTGTTGTAAATTTTAACTTGCAATTTGCTCGCGTCTGTTGCAATTTGCTCTAGCGATTTGCCAATATCAGTGAGGGATTTGTTACTTGATTTTTTATTACTTAGTTTTGTTACTTAGTTCTGTTACTTAACACTATACTCTATACAGTTACATCAATTTCTTTGTCTCAAAAAAGTGAAGCCTTTTAACTATACAACATATAACTGTAGTCATCCTACACCTGAGATTGCTTTGAGACAGTCTCTGACTTTGAATTAATGGATAAATAAGAACACATGAGATACTGTATTTTTTAAATTTTCTTATTTTTATTTATATCACCTCTGTGCCATGAGTTACAGAGCTATCAAATTATTTCAAAATTTACACCTAATTTTAAGTTGAAAGATTAACTTTTTATAAGACTGTAATTTCAGTAAAGACAAACTGTATATTTTGACATTTTGTTGTTAAATAAAGCATATGAGCCATCACTGTTGTTAAATTACTCTTTTTGCTGGTAAACTTTTAATCATACGCTGTGACGTTTAATGTTAGCATTTTTGTTAATCATCCTGAACCGAAATTGACACATTTCGAACCCACATTACTAATCTGTGATTACTTCTAGTATACAAATATATACAACCTGTATAAAAAGTACATCCTTTCAAAATATATGCAAATTAGCCATCTATTGTATAGTGATTTGACTGGACTAATCCATTATTGGTAATTTGAAAGTGTGTGTTTTTATATACCGGTAGGTTGCATAGCAATTACTTTATTTTTTATTTGTAACACTTGAATAAATATATTGAACAGTTCAATTAGTTATTATAATATAATGTTTTTAAATAATATAATGTAATAACATAATATGTTTTTAAATGTCAGTTTTATATCCAATATTGCTTTGTGATACTTGTGGTTTTGTGATTGTAATCTACATACACTTCTCAAATTTGCATGCTTGACTGCATATGAGACAAAAATATGAACTCAAGACTGACAATGCTTATCTCACTTAGTTGTAGCAAATAAATTGACATCCTTAATGTTGCAGCAGGGGTGCATATAATTACCAGAGGGGGTACTTTTGCCCCAAAACATTTTGAAAAGGATTACTTCCTTCCCCAAGGTAGTACTTGTGCGAGGCAGGGTGTTTTCTAGGGGGTGGGGACATGCTTGTCCAGAAAAATTTTGAAATTTGAAGCCTGCAAATGGCCTGCATATATGTAACATACAACAGTAAACCACAAGTTTTAGAACCTGTTTACAGCTGGTACCGGACACATAATTTTGGATTCGGTCTCAAATTTGTCCCTTTTGGACAAATTTGAGACCCCTAACATAGAGTAAATGGTCCATTTAAACAGGCGAAAAGGGAAAATTTCAGACTACAGTTGTCCCTCGCTAACTCGAACTCCCAAGGGGAAAGAAAAATTGTTCGAGTTACCGGGGGTTCGAGTTAACCGGAGTTGGTGTCAGATTACGTTTATTATAATATTACAATAAGATATAAAATCCAATCGAATCATTCTTCAAGGGATACCAGGCCTCCCAATATGAATGGTCAGCGAGAGTGGACGACGTTTTAAAATTAAAAAGATCGAAAGAATACAAAAGGAACTAAAAAAGTTGGATCAATAACGACCGTAGCACCACACAAAATCTTTTAAAATTTATAAGCATTTATATACAATTATACACTGAGTAACTTGTTGTTATTTTGATAGTTTCCAGTTGTCAAAATTCTATCTTCTCACATTTTAAAGTTTGCTGATCTATGATTCGAAACCAAAGTTCGAGTTAACCGGATATATTTGACCAAAGGGAAACAAAATTTGTTCGAATTAGCGAGGAGTTCGAGTTAAGCGAGTTCGAGTTAAGCGGAGTAAATTACTATAAAAAACACTGTCAAATTCAAGGGGAATTGGAATTAGTTCGAGTTAGCGAGGAGTTCGAGTTAAGCGAGTTCGAGTTAGCGGGGGACTACTGTAATTTCAAATTTGTCCAGTACCATGCAAAAATAGCCTTACTTTGACAGTTTTTCCAGTAGTGCCATCAAAGCCTGACTCTGTTGTTGTTGCTGTTGCAATATCATCAGCTGCATTTGTTGCATTTGCTGTTGTTGTTGCTGATGCTGCTCCAACATTGCTTTCATCATGTTTTCCTGTTGGGAAAACATTTTTGCTTGATACTCGGCTTGTTGCCGCTGTCTTTCTTTCTCCTGATCAGCTTCTGCTCTCTTGAAGTTCAACTCCTCTTTTCGTATCTCCATTTCTTTTTCTGCCCTTTCTCTTAGGTATACCACTGTTTCACCTCCACTTTGCCGTCTCTTCTTTATAGCACTTTCCTCACCCTCTTTTCTTTTCTGCTTCTCAGCCAGAGTCTTCTTTGCCTTTCTCCTCATGTCATCAGCAGCCACCTTATCCGCCTCTGTTCTCTTCTTTTCACCATCCACTGCGTTCTCCTTCTCTGCCTCTGCCACCGCATCCCTTTCCACAATCTCCTCCAACAATACATCCAACTCGCTTTTCTCCGGACTTATCTCGCTCGCATTCAACTCCTCTCGAATCTTTGAATACCTTTGAATAAGTTTCTTGTAATGGTCCCTCACCGACCTTTGGTCAACTCTAAAAGCTGGTTCCCGTATGTCACATAGCTTCTGAGCAATTGATTCCCAAACCTGGCCTCGTTCAATAGATGACTTTCTTGTGTTAAACAAGTTTGACACTAAAATTTCACGACAAAACAGAACATCTCTGTCTGATGACCATGACATAATCTGAGGTTTTGTTGACCTATATTGGAACATTACAAATGAAAATAATGTCAACAAAAAGCAAAAGCACAACTTATACAAAATCCTAAATTTCACGTTATTTTGACGTTTTTTTAATTAAAACTCCAATCTGTATTCATTTAAAAGCATAATGAGTCAGAACAATGATAGACATAAACTCAATAACATCTTATTTGGAAAAAAAAATATTTGTTCAAAATGTAAACAAAGCGTTTGTTTACAAACGCACTTAACCGTCCTTTTATAGGTAGACTGGGAAGTATTTACTTACTTTTTGCTTGTGGATGCACAGACTTCAATCACTTCGGCCATATCAATAAAAAAACGAAGCAAAAAACAAAGTGAATACAAAGGATCTATGACGACGTGAATTTTGTAAAAGTACGTCGTCGACGTATTGACAACGCGCCTGTTTTGTATCTCAGTTATTTGTCTCATTATCTTTTCTTTCAGCTCAGCTGAACAGGCTCCAATTACGCCCTGATTATGTATTTATCACGACAATCAAATGATTGATAAACTATATCATTGTATTCATCAACTAGAGCATTTTGAATGAATAAACATGGAGCTTCTTTGGGGCAAGCACTCTCTTCAATACATCTTTCCTTTAGTTTTTGTAGATCACTCGGAGTATGATTACCTTCACAAAGTCGATTAAGTATGGAAAGCCGTAACTGTCTTAAGTGATCAAAAAGCATTTTACGCGGTGCTTCAATCATTATACGGGGTACTTTGAACATCATACGCGGTGCTTTTAATATTTTACGAGGTGCTTTTAATATTTTATGTGGTGCTTTTAATATTTTACGCGGTATTTTTATTATTTTACGCGGTGCTTTTAGTATTTTACGCGGTGCTTTCATTATTTTACGCAGTGCTTCAAATATTTTACGTGGTATTTTATCGATATGTCGTGCTTTTACCCTTTTACGCGGTGCTTTTATCATTATGTGGTGGTGGTTAGATCGAGATATACCGGATATTGTCGGATTTTATCGGACGCTCGGCCGAGATGAACATCGACACCTGAAAGATCCAATTTGCAACTAACTACCCGCCATTTTTACATTTTTATGTATGCCATCTTTGTCATCTACGATCACGATATTTATCTTGCATGTTTTGGGATGGATGTTATTTTACAAGAAGTTGGTTTGGGAACACTTATTGATAGATTTAGAGAAGAACGCATTGATCCGGAGGCGCTAGTTTCACTAACTGACACGGAATTGAATCGTCTTGGCGTAAATACAATTGGCGAACGAGCTCGTTTACGCGAATCATGCCGCAAGAAACTGGCCAGTCAATCTATAAATACTAATCAAAGTCATTGTTTCGTTTTGGCTCGAGAACGATAGCTGCTGTTTTCTCCCAGCACATCATCTTCCCGAAGAACAACATCGACAGAAAGAAACAAAAAGACGACTAAGAAACGACCATGGACAGTGCAGTTTTTGTGCCTTGCAGATAAATACACTTCGAAAGTCCCATCGGTATCCGAAAAGCAGATCCTATATAAAGCTGGTTTGGGTGTTAAGAAAATTAAATTAGACCTCGATGATGATGAAGAAAAAGTAAAAAATAAGGTCACATCTGATGCTAAAGACGACCTGACTCAAACCGTGATGGGCTTTCCACAGTTGCGTTCTGCTGGTGGTTTTAAAATGATGTTATGCATGCCCAACTGCAGGGATCTATCTGTCATCAACTCATCGTGGTCAGCAAGTGACCTCAAAGCTTCCCTAGGCGGTGGACAAGCTAAAATTTATCTTAGGCCTATTCAACAACCACTTTCAACAACACCTGTTGGTAAAGATACCAATATTTCTTCTATTAAAGAAACATGCAACCTTTGCCAACAAGAGTTCTTGGTTAAAGGTTTGCGAAGTCACATATGGCTTTGCTCAACTAAATTAATCAATGACAGTCCTGATGACAATGCTGGCAATAGTACCAGTGGTGAGTTAAGTGTAAACCCTGTGAGAAATGCTGATGAGGACTCTTGGCACTAGTACTAGTTATGAGCCAATTGAGAGCCATGTGAGAAGTGATCCTGCTTCAGAGGCTGACCTCAATTCAAGAACAAGAGAACAGCAAGGTTCCTTCAATGCCAATGACCATCAGAGAGAGGAAATCATCATAGATGATAATGATGAGAACATAATGGTGACACACCATGAAACAGAAAAAAGCAGGCAAGATGTTGGAGGTAATGTTGGTGGTATATTTGGTAGCAATCATTCTTTAGAAGATGCTGTTGAGTCAACTTTAAAATATTGTGAGCAACATGAAGTTGTCAACCCCGTCGAGATTTTGAGATCCCTCTAGCTCAATGTTGTCTATGGTAGAGCTCTTGATGTACAGGATCCTTCAACCGTATGCGAAGGGGAAACCAATTTTATTTTGGTTGACAGAGATAACCTACTGGAGACTGCTTTTGATGAAATTAGCAGTATCACCGACCTGAGGAGAACATTAGAAGTTCAGTTTTATAACTAGTAGTTATTTTCACAAGGGGAGTGCTGGCGAGTCTTATATATATATATAGTCATATTTGCATAGTATACTTTTTATTAAGGTCATCAGCTTAATTGTACCTCAGTGGGCTATAAAAGTTTTCAATATTATCTAATTGCAGCCCTGGACCCCTGTTCGTATTGATGAATAATATTCATTCCTCCATAGACTCAATTACTCCTGATTAACCTAATGAATTTAGTCCTCTTGGGTTTGATACCATAAACAGAAAATTCCAAATTGAAGATACACTGCTCAGTCAATGCATGTGTATATATATTTCTTTTATAAATATAACAATGGTTATAAAAATATCAGCCAACAACATATGAAGGATAACAATGCAGATTCATAACAATGTGTATAATACATCTCAGTTCAATGTTCCAGCAAATTGCATGACAATTAATAAGCTCTAGCTTGCCTTATTTCATAGCATCTTCATCTTGAAAAATATAAATGGAGATCTGATCAAGATTTATTCACAAGGTGCAGGAAATTAAAAAATCAATTAACTATAAGCCATGATAATTGATAAATTGATTTCAATTTGACAAGGCAAACAAGATAATATATTAACTAGGTTTTAATAGTAACCATCATCAGAGGTTGAAATTTACACTGTTTGCAGCAAAAATCTTATTACTTTGTATCAGCACCCACTCAGCACTTTTGTCAGTCAGATCATGTTAATTAATGCTTGAATCTAGTAGACTCACTGGGGGGAAGGATTACCTATTTACATTATTGTTTGGGTATCATGAAAACAAAATAGACTTAACTCAAAGATTGACATTGCCAGGAATTTAATTCCTTCCCCACACAAGTCAAGAAAAATGATAAAGTTTGGGTATATAACATTGCACATGTACCAAAGGTCTAAAATAGTATATTTGCTGTTTGTACCATAAGTTTTGATGGATTTATATGGCTCAGAACCTTTGGTAATCAGTTTATATTCGAGTCCAAAGGCAAAAAACTGAAATTGTTATAAAAACCGGCTTACCTGGATGCTATAAAATAACAGCCGAATGAGAGGCATCAGCAAAGCTCAAAATCCACCATCTTTTTGCGGACACGATTTGGCCTGTGATTTCGCCTGCGATTTGGCCTGTGATTTCGCCTGTGTCTGTGATTTGGCCTGTGATTTCGCCTGTTATTTGGTCTGTGATTTTGCCTGTGATCTCGCCTGTGATTTGGCCGGGAGGCCGCAGCAAGTACTCCAGGAATTTTAATATAGCTCAGTGGGCGGTAGTCCTAGAACCTGCCAAGCGGGTAAGAAACACAAGAAACACCCAGCCGCCTGCGTCTACCGAATGACAAAAATCGAGCCATCGACTCTATATACGTGCCCAAACTCCAACTCGCGCGGCCGGATGTGCTTCCACAGGTATTGTGTATTGAATGATTATTATGCATATTGATTACTACGCATATTTATAATATTAAAACTGAAATGGTACTAGGGATATTCTCATATTCATGTCATTGTCATATAGGTTGCTGCAGACTATGGTGGCCCCAGAAAATAATTTTTTAGGTTGATTCTCCGTCAAATAAAGGAAACATATTTTGACCATGGGTTAAGAGAAATGCTTTCTGATAAATATTTGCCTGTTGGAATAGTCTTGGGTAAGTAGTGACATGAGTTTGAAACATGTGCACAATATATAGTAGATAGTGATTATGATAGGTTCAAGACTTCAAGTCATGCCTCAGGGGCCATGCCTGCAATTTATCACACACAATTTTTTTAGTTGGTGTGTAGGTTCTGCTGTAGGTTCATACAAGAAAATTCTTTGATTTACTATGATTACAGTATGTTAGCTCTTTTATCAGGGTTCTAAAATTATTAAACATAATTATAAGGCAGGTTCTGAAATTAAATGAGAAAGTGTTGGTCCCTTAAAAGTAATGATCCAAGTAGAGCATGTTTACTATTCTCATAAAAATGTAATTTAGTGCTGTACAATCTCTATATATAATATTAAAATCCTGACATTATTCTTTCTTGTTTATTGGCCTTAGCATTCTCCAAAATTGAAAAATGCCAAATTTTATATCAGAGGAAATAATCCAGTGTATATTTTCTGAGGATAATCCATCGTCCCCTTGTGTACTCCAATTACGTGAAGGCCTCAAGAAACTTGGGATATATCAGGTCAAATTTTGCAGACATTCAAGTCAAAATCTTGTTAAATACCTATAATTTGTGTACATGAAAGTATATTTTTACACTGTAGATTGGATGTCGACTAGCAGTATTTTTGAATCTTTTAAGACCAGGACCAGCACAACCATTGACTTTCAGGAAGGTTGTATGGTTACTTCAACCAAACTTTAGTGAAGCTGGTTCAAATGCCCGAAAATTTGAAAATGAAGTATATGCCCAACTCACCAAATATCTTAGAGAAGCTTCAAGTAAGAAAATAGTAAACCGCCTATAATCAAAGACAAAAATTTAATTTGGTCAACGGTGGTATATTTATAATTCTGACTCGTGTTATTTTTCTTTGTATTTGCAGGCGGAAGACAAAATGGTGTAATGTTGAGTGATGTGTTACAGTTTGTCACAGGGGCTGATGATGAACCAGTATTGGGATTTGCAATGCGTCCGACGATAAATTTTGTTGAAGTTGAGGTCTCATTTATTCCAACATCAAGCACTTGTACTAACAGCATGACCCTTCCCAGACCATCACATTATGCCTTTACCAACAGCCGAACACCTTTTCAACCTTTATGATTATGCATTTGCAAATGCATACTTTGGGAAACATTAGAGGCTATGATATAGTATACTGGTACATATAATGCACATATTTGGTAATGTTACCATTAGTCACATTTGTTTTATACTGTAAATCAACTGGAGCTTGTTGTTTGAAAGGCATTTGGAATTAAACAGCAGATAAGTTCAAAATGGGAGAAAAATTATCTATTTATTGAACAGCTGAGCTGAAATATTTCAATGTTAATTGTTTAATTTTCGATTGAAGTATATATTTAATATGTAGCATGTAGTTTCAAAAGTCTTTCACAAGATGTGTGAGAGCATTTTTAAACCTTGGCTTATCCACCATTCAAGCTAAATGCTTTTCAAACAACTAGCCCCACTTGTAAAGTGACATTTTTGAAATTGTTTTTAGCTTGCTATTGTTTATGTTTAGTTTACAGAATTATGTAAATGATATTTTAACTTATTTGTTGCACAGCAGGTTTTGCCTTCTATTTCCTTATTATAATGTACAGACTATAACTATATACAGACTATATACAAAGGTAATATATCTTTATCAGTACAAATGTTAATATTAAAGGTTAAACTTAAACTAAACTACATCAAAACTTTATCAACACTTATCTTATAATTCTGTTGATTCTGTGTGCCTTTGAATAATTGTTACTGCAGTTACAAAAGCATCAATGCCATGATTGGTTGCAATTAGTTCTTCAGTTATTCTAGACTTCAACTCATCCATGCATTCTTCATCAACTTCAACAACCGGGCGCTCAAATATGGGTCGGTCATCAGAAGGTAATGTATCACTAGGAGGGTGAACAACTCCTTCTACTCCATACTCAGCTTCAGAAACAATAGCTGGTTCATTTATACCAATTGGATGTTGGTATTGCCAAGGCCACCCACAACCGAAGTGGGGTTGATTTAGCTGTTCTTAATCGATGTCGTGACCAGGCATAACTCCATGAGTTCAACTTGCTGTTAATCTGTGGAAGATAGATAAGGTGCAATGCAAACACATGGAAATCATTAAAGACATTAAGAATACCATTTTCTTCCATAAAATAGAATAGCTGATGGTAGAAGCTTAAGACACCAGTGAAGACATCACGCCACAATCTTTCGATGCGTTGATTGTGGGTGCTTTTCCCAGTAAGCATACTCCCTCTGTTTGGACCTCGCTTTTCAATCATGAAATCTGCAACAAGAACATTCTCTCCCCCATAGTCAGATCTTACTCTGCTTGGTAAACCATAGTTCTCAACACCTTTAAAGAAACATTGAAAGACGGTATCAGATTTGTTGTTGTCTGTGCATTCTAATACAACAGGTAGCCAGCTGAAACCATCTACACATCCAACAATAACAAATGACCATCTTATCAATTTGTAGTTTGGGCCCATCACATTATACACCCGTCGATGTAATCATCCTTTCTTTCGCTGTTTTACCCCTTCCTCATCTATGCGGTGTATACTATCTCTGAAACATCAACAAGAAGCACTATAAAGATTGTGCAGGAATCAATAATAAAGATACAAAAACCATGATGTAATTTTATACTATGCTACGACAATACTGGTGTAACAGGGATCTTAGCCTTAAATTTTCATGTAAGCAACCTCAAATGCACTTGAGTTGGCCATTTATAGATGAAATCAGTTTTACAAACTGCAACCATGCAAGGCTGTTCATTGATTAATAATTTACCTGAGTCTCATTCTGGCTACCTTTACTCCTTTTTCCATTAGTATCTGCTTCAACATGTTGTATCCACAATAGGGAAATTGAGTAACAATTTGTTTTAACAAAACATCAAGCTCTTGATCTGTGATTTCGGTAAACGCCAGTTTGCTGAGCCCATACGCAGACATTCTTCCATAAATTGTACTCTCAGATACGGATAACATGTCAAACTTGGGGGGCCCACAACTTTCGTGCACTTTATTCAATTGTTGATGGCCAAATGTTGATGCTGCAACTCGTAGAGCCATCATGTCGCGACTTAAATTGACACCCAACAGTCGAAGTTCATAAGCAGACATCAAACAAATTATGTCTGGGGTTACCTTCTCCTTGCGAAAAGTTCCACAAAGATTTCCTAACCCAAGTTTCCTTAAAATCGCTTCCATCTGAAGACTTCACATCAATCTCATAATCAACCTACTTTAAAAAATGCGTCTTTTAATTAAGAAAAATGGCGGGTAGCCAGTTGCAAATTGGATCTTTCAGGTGTCGATGTTCATATCCGCCAAGCGTCCGATAAAATCCGACAATATCCGGTATATCCCGATCTAACCACCACCACATAATGATAAAAGCACCGCGTAGAAAGGTAAAAGCACGACATATCGATAAAATACCGCGTAAAATATTTGAAGCACTGCGTAAAATAATGAAAGCACCGCGTAAAATAATAAAAATACTGCGTAAAATATTAAAAGCACCGCGTAAAATATTAAAAGCACGTCGTAAAATATTAAAAGCACTGCGTATGATGTTCAAAGTACCCCGTATAATGATCGAAGCACCACGTAAAATGCTTTTTGATCACTTAAGACAGTTACGGCTTTCCATAATTAAGTATCTTAGCAAAAATCTTGCTTTCTCTCTGTCGCATGATTTCATCAAGCTTAAACATTCTAAAATCTTCTTTACTACCTTTTAAATCTTTCAAACGGTTGTTCAATTGAATGGTGAACATGCTGTTGCCAACCATTGATATTAGGCCGTTTGCTGTGGCACAATAACGTTCACTTTCATTAAGCATGTCTTGGAACTGAAATATTTTTGTATACCTTACCATTTTTTAACATGCTAAATTCAAAGACTTCCCGCGCAGTAAACCCGCAGTATTTTTGCAAAATCCGTGCATATTTTCACTCCTTCGAGAATGTTTTGACAATATTCCGCCATTTTGAATTTTGTCCCTGATAAATCCCATCACTCGAAATAAGATTTATTTCATATTTATTATATATTTCAACTTTTCGATTGCGTTATTATTGACATTTGAATGATGCAGAAATATGCAGGATAAAAATAGAAAAGCAACTTGGCAAAAAAAACTTGTCATGGAGGGCGAACGGAAACCTATATGTATAATTCATTTTGATGACAAAGAAGGAGAGCTTACAAGATTAGGACAAGGGTCATTGGCTAAAATTATTGAAAGGAGAAAGCAATGGTTAAATCTGTCTTCCTCACCATACACTGTTTTTAGTGAAGTAGCTAAAAAATCATTCGAATATATGGGTGTCTCGAAAAAATTGGATATAAATTATATTCCACCAACTTATTGCTACCATCCCGTGTGTTATCGCAATTTTACCAATATAACTAAAGTCGAAAGAGCTGCAAAAGCATTGACCAAAAGTCAAAAGCGATCGGCTGAATCAGTTGGAGCAACAAATGAAACTGGATCTAACAAAGCAACACCGAAAAAGATTCCTGAAATACTCGTCAGAAATTAAAAAAACTATCTGGTCAGTTTTTGCAATCGCCAAATGTCTTACCCAAAGTTTGTTTAATTTGTAAACGTGACGCGCCGATATACTTCTTCAACAAGGTAACATGTAATTCAGTGTAATTTTCATTTGACAAAATTACAATTAGATATTTCTCTATGCAGACTGAACAGAAAAGAGTTAAACAAGAATTGTCAATGGCGCAAGCACTGTCAGCTGGAAATTTAGAAAAGGCAGCAATATTGAGGAAGGATGAAAGCATACTTGTACACATCCTTGGAAAAGACTGTGTTACAGTTGAGGCACGATACCACAAGCGCTGTTATCAGGGTTATACGATATGCCTTACAAGAAATCCGAAAAATATCGACCACAAAGGCCCAACGTTGTATGAAAAAGCATTCGAAGAATTTCGCATTGAATTTATAGAAAATAGAATCATTAAAAACAATTAAATTCTGCTACTTGGCTACTTGTTGAAGAAGTTTATCAGCTGTGTTCATGCCATAGAAAAAGTGGACGTCCCGTATCAAGCTGCAGGACTAAGAAAAAGAATTCAAATGCGATATCCTCAAGTTGTATTCCATAGTTCAAAGACTATGAATAAGGGGAGGGACTCTTGTCTACGTCGATAGTTTGTCCGCAGGTGATGTTGCTGACGACTTAATGGGAATCCGTTCAGACTACTGTCCTGAAGATGAAGAGAGTGATGAAGGCGATGATCAAATCGATAATGATGGCGATGATGAGTATAGCAAGGAAGAGCACACCAACGACTTTTCCCTTCAGCAATTGTTTCATGCCGCGTTGGAAGTTAGAAAGCTCATGAATGAGGGAAAAGGTGTTCAAGCAGGGTGGCCTCCGGAATCCCACGATCTGACGTTGACGTTAGCAACCAAATCAATTCCCGTGAAGCCTTACAACTTTCTGGCATGGTGTCTTGGATTTTCCTGTGAACCACTTTAGCACGAAATGGTAAAAATTCGCTCAAGTGAGAAAACAAAAGTCCTATCAATTGCACAGGGTTTGATGTACGCAGAGTCAAGTAGCAAGAAGCAAACGCACAAATCATTAGCTTTAGGAATGACAGTTTGCCAGATGACCGGCTCAATACGATTACTGAAGATTCTACATGGTTTAGAACATACGTCTTCGCCAGATACTGTCTACCGACATGATACAGCATTAGCTCTTGCCAGCAGCATAGGTCAAGAAATCATCATACCAAGAAATATGAATCCAGAAGCATTCACAACAATTGTTTGGGATAACAATGATTTTAGGGAAGAGACTGCATCAGGGAAAGGGACAACTCACATAGCAAACGGGATTATTATACAAAATGGTGACATCAGATTGCGAGAAAAAATCATTGTGAGTAAGAAGCATCGCACAATAAAGGCACCAGAAGTCAACATTGCCCCATATAGAAGCAAAGAGAGAGGAAACATATCTCTACGGGATCAAAGTTCTGACATTTCCCTCGAGGAGCAAAGCTATCGTCATGAGCAAAATATGGCCAGAAATGCTGATTTCGTGTACATGTTGTCTAGAAAGGGCGCTTCGGAAAGTGGAGATTGTTTACCAGGATAGACAGGATTCAACACCTAAGTTTTTACTGAGAAAAGGAAAACATCAAACATTGGTTATTTGCCAGTCATCAATGCCCCAGTCACTGACATTGCGACAGTCAACGAAATATTGCGACATAGCGTTTCCATTAGTAACCGTCTCAAGCTCCCAGAGATTGTTCTAGTATTCAATGAAGCAATCTATTCCAAAGTGCAGATGATAAGATGGAAGGATGAAGAGCTTAAGAAACGACTGGTAATTAGACTGGGGGATTTCCATACGCTGATGTTGTTTTGCACTGCCATAACGAAAATTTTTAAAGACGCAGGGCTGCAAGTGAGTGTTAAATTTCTTTTTATTTCTTTGTTTTTACATGTTTTTTTTTTCGTCTGTCTCTCTGTACGTTCGTATCTACCCATATCTCTCTTTGATTGGCGTGGTTTCATATATCTTGTCTAGGACATAATGATTGAGTCAGAGATTGTTGCGCCAGGATCGTCGAAAGGTGTTTTGTCTGGAAACCGCTGCGTGAGAGCTCACAAATTGATGTATGAGGCCATGGAAAGGTTACGCTTCGAAGCCTTCGCGAAAACTTTGTCAACATTGGAAAAAGGTGATGTTCTGAATATTGATGTCAATCTGCAAGAAGACAAGGAGAGAAGGAAGTTTATGGAATAATGCGCCAGTGACACAGTCAACAATTTTAAAAAGTTATACGACCAGTTTATCAGAAAACAAAAGTGAAGAAAATCCCCTGTTTGAATTCTGGTCAAAGTACATCAAGATGGTACAGCTACTCTTACTTTATATTCGGGCGACAAGAATGTCAGACTGGAGATTGCACCTCAGTTCAATGATTCCCTGGTTTTCCGCAACTGATCGTGTACATTATTCCCGCTATGCACCATGCTATTGGCTCGAAACCCATCCCTGTAAGTTATTCTTTGTTGTCATTTTTCTTATTTTTGTCACTAAAACTGTACGTATTAGCAATCAATAATACCAAATTATCCTGAAGGAAATATTCATGACGTATTATTTATTTTTCACATGCTTGTATTGAGCAGACCCTGAATAGGTGATATTTTTACAAAATAATTATCTAACATATGTACAGTATCACTATGTCATTATGCATGCTATAGCATTTGTATTATTTCTCATAGGGACTCAAAAATGAAAGGTGGAATGGTGGGCATGACGCTGAACAAAGGAGCTGTCCACCAGTGGTTAATGGGTCAAGCGGAAAGAAGTGCTATTACCAAACAGTGTGAAGCCATGGCAGACGTGACTGAAGTTACAAGGTAGTTAAATTTAACATCATTAGAATTCATCTCTCTCTGAATACTTTTAACAAAAGCGAGATTTTCTCCATGTGTTAATTTTCCCAACTAGGTTAAGAAAGAATTTGGACCAAACGCAAATACAGGCAGATGAAAGAGCAGTAGAGGATGTTACCAAGACAATTGAATCCATGATCAATCCTTTTAAAAATGAGCATAATGAACTGATGCATTTGGCAAGCGGGACTATTGCCCCTCCAGCAGTTGTGGAAGACATGAAAACTATGTGTCAGAAAGGAGAAACTGCTGCAGTTGAATTTATGAAAACCCATATCACTGGAGATGAACCCAACATATATTCAACATTAAAGAAAACAAAGCTGCAAACATATTCCGTCGTTGGTAAGAAGGTCATAAGCAAAAGCAAGAAAGGAGAACTTGTGGCTATGAGGAACTCTAAAACTTTGTTTGCTAAAATGCTTCCCAGAAGTAGAAAATTACAGATGGCGGAAGTATTAAAGTATTCTCTCCGTCTGTTCCGTAGTTCATTGGCAACAAGTGAAGGAGGTCTTATTAAAACTGCAAAATCAAAATTACTCCATAAGATTGAAGAAGACATTGCTAATGCTTCTGTCAAACTTCCCACTGTTGAAAGGAAGTATTGCAAACTTTAACGGTCATTCCAGCGACTTTCGGCAAACTTGCAACCAATTTACTTACCAAAGTTGTCAACGCTACAATTTATTCCAAATGCAAGCGTGTGGACTTCCTGTGTGACCGATACCCACCTCAAAGTATTAAGAATCTGGAAAGAGTCAGACGAGCCATGAGCGGTGTCCAAGTGATACGCATATATAGTGAGCAGCAAAAAGTTCCATGTCAGTGGAAAAAATTTTGACAACAAAGAGGAGTTGATGAAATTCTTTTTCAATACCTGGAGGAAAGCAGATTCGCAACTATTGAAGGGTGTAGAAATATTTTTGACACACGAGGAAAATTGTCACAGGCTGTTTGATTCCCATGGAAAGATGATGTGCTCTGAAATCAATGAACTTTACTGTGACCTCGAAGAGGCAGATACGCGGATGATTGTTCATGCAATGCACGCTTCTCAAGAATATCCCAACATCATTATAAAGAGTCCAGATACAGGCGTTCTTTTGATCGCACTTAACACTTGTTTAAACATTGATGCTGATATCATGTTTGAAACTGGTGTAGGATATGGGAGACGAATTATTTCCCTTACCAAGATGAAGCATTGCCTTGGAGATGAATGGTGTCACTCGCTAATCGGCCTGCATGCAATTACGGGTGCGTCTCAATATTTGAAGGCTTTTCATCAGTAATAAAACGAAGCCGAATATCAATGTGTTCAAATTCATTATCTGAGCTAGAACAACACAAAAATGATAGGTTAATTTATGACTTTGTGCTTTATAGGTTGTGACACCACAAGCGCATTTTATGGCAAAGGCAAGGTAACGGCACTGAAAATCGCGAAAGAGAAGGAAGAATATGCAAATATCTTTGGAAACGTGGGTAAAGAAATTGCACTGTCAAATGAACTAAAGAGTGGATTGTACGAGTTTGTGTGTCATTTGTATGGCTTCGGAGAGTGTCCTGATGTCAATGCTGTTCGATATCAAGCCTTCAAGAGTGGAAAATATGATGAGCAACTTTTACCACCGAACCAGGATTCACTTGAACAGCATATCTGTCGAGCGAATTATCAGTGTTATATCTGGAGACATGCAGCGCAACCTGTCTTGAACCTTCCGTCATTTTGTGAGCATGGTTGGGAAGTAGATGATGTTGGAAATGTGGTCAAGTTGATGACTATTGGCCCTGCTCCCAAATCTCTCCTAGAATTTGTTAATTGCAAGTGTCAAAAAGGCTGTGAAACAGAAAGATGCTCGTCTGTAAAAGCAGAATTGAAGTGCTCTGACTTATGTAAATGCGTTGGTTGCAAGAACAACAATGGCGATAAGGATGACATTGATTGTGATTCTGACACCTATAATTCGCCAGATGACTCCATCTCAAGTGAAAATAGTGAAGATGAGTACTAGTCTTTTCTTATAGCATGCGGCAAGCACTTGTCATCAGGGGCGAAACTAGAGCGTTAATTGTGGGATGTGATTATTCACATATTCTGTTCTGCCAACGAATTTCTTTTGAAAACATGTATGCGTACAAAAAAATCCGTCGGGCAGGGCAGAATATATAAATATTCACCCCCCCCCAATAACCGCTCTAGTTACGCCCTGCTCGTCGGTCACCACAAGTTAGTTACAATGCGAATTATTCTGGTTTATTGTCTTCTAACAAACTGTTAGGAGCCACCTTAAATAACAAGTTTTGCTATACTTCCATCATTTAAAATGACACTATTTGAAAATCGGGAGTACAATCGGGAAGAATAAACGCTCGTTCAGGTGATAGGATGTATCGTGCACGAAATTCAAAATGGCGGAATATTGTCAAAACATTCTCGAAGGAGTGAAAATATGCACGGATTTTGCAAAAATACTGCGGGTTTACTGTGCGGGAAGTCTTTGGATTTGGATTCAGCATGTTTGAAAATGGTAAGATATACATAAATATTTCAGTTCCACTACATGCTTAATGAAAATTGTTTTCTAGGCGTATTTTTCTGCCAAAGCAAACGGCCTATATCTCATCAAGTAATATTAACTTTAATGAATGAACTTAGTTCGCATCTCATCGTATTTAGTCTTCCAGAATCTAATGCTTTATAATTTTTCAATGATTGACTGGCTGGAATGCGCAAGGCACTGTGAATCGTGTTACCTTTTATAGAATATGCAGCTTTTCCTGTTGGAGCAAGCAATAATATATGAACACGATGAAAATCTTCTCTCGCTTGTGAATTGTAATACTTCAATGCTGCCTGGTATATTGATTTAATAAGGTGAGACTTTCCAACACATCCACTTCCACTGAGAAATGCGTAAAATGGTTTATCTGATGTTTTTATCAAATGCAAAGCATGATAGAAGAATTCTCTTTGTTGTTTCTTATTCAGCAACCGAACTAAGGCTCGATATTCGTTATCTTGCATTTCATTTAAAATTAACGGTTCATTATTCCTGTGCCCAAATTTTCTGCAAGATGATAAAATGTTTCGTTTAGATAAGGATGTGTATCCACGCATCATTCATCCTGATCATGTCGTTCAATATCTTGTGTCACAGGTGCTATAGTATATAAAGCATCATCATCACATTCCTCTAAATGATTTACATTCCATGCAAGTCTTCACTACAAACAGCATATTGCTTCATTTGCTTACTGACTTCTTCATATTGAGCTAAATAGTGCTCTTCAAAACAAGAATAATTTCCCATCAAATCGGTTTGCTCATTCTGCCAAGGAGTAAAGAGCATAATTAACTCTTGATAATGTTTTTCAGGTTGAGCCTCTTTATTGAACCAGATGCTTCGAATTATTCTAGCTCGAGATATTTTCTTTACTTTCTTATTTTCAGGAGCTTTTGCAACCTGAAGTTTATCGTCATTTAACAACTTGTCATCATTATCTTCATAATTATTTTCTAATGGAAGATTGTCAACGTCAGGCTTGTTTGTTTTCCTATATGTTTTTTGACCACAAGAGTCGTACCATGCTGCCCAATCGCCGAGTGTCACATTTTGCAAACAATCAGGAATATATATATATATATATATATATATATATATATATATATATATACTGTCGTTGTCAAAAAGGTTGTCCTGAGCAAGTATATGTATATATCGATCATGTGACATTATTATGCATCAACACGCGTGAGATTGCACAAGCGTGTTAATTGCGAGTTCGAGTATAGCAAGGTGAACGATTAAAAAATGCCAAGACCATATTCGGATGATTTAAGGTGGAGAATGGTTTATTTTGGTTTAAGGTGGAGAATGGAAATTGCAGCACAGCTATTTGTTTGTTCAAAAACCGTCTATCGTACTCTCAGCACCTTTTGGAACACGGGTGATGTGAAGCCTTGCCGTATGGGTCGCCCAACAGCGAGTGTATCTTTATTCCCACACGAACAATATATTATCATGGACTGTTTACTGCAAATGCCGCAAATATAGTTGAATGAGGTAGCAAGCTATATGTAAACCTCTTCAATAGGATTCAAATCAGGACTGTCGTACACTCGTTCTACAACTTCTTGTACATGATGTGTTGGGTGGTTATCTGTTAACAAATATGGATATATATTTCTAGTTTTATCAGTTGCATCTTTGTGCATCAACAAGTTTTGTTTAAACAGATATTAATAGATCAAAACATGATCACAAATTCAGTCATCCCTTGAGACATATGTTAGAACAGCGAATTTGCATTAATTATATTCAAATCTCAACCATAAGGAGAACGGATAGCGGGTTTTCCCCATCAAATCGATTCATAGCTGGTAAAAGCTGTTCATCAAGAAAATAGATAAAGGAGCGTGTTTCAAATCTTTCTTCAATATTCAGGATTCTTTAACAAACATGCAGTTCGCAAGAAGTCCATCACACGATATTGCCAAAATAATGGAATAGCGCGGTGTCCACCGTGCATAGCTATAGTCGCTCACAACAGGCGGTATCTCACGAGCACTATATCCATATCACAAATTAGCTATATAGCTAATCTGTGTCCATATTGCCGAGCAATTCGTTTATCCTTAAAACGTAGAACCAAATAAATAAGAGATCTACTAGTTTGTGCAATCCAGTTACAGTAAGGTATTATTTAATACATACAATGCCTGTTTCATCGAGGAAAACGAGCAAGTTTGGGTCAAAAAGGCTGATTTCGGCCATGAATTGTAGCCCAATATTGTTTCTTTGCTGAAGGGCAATTCTCTGTATCTAAAGAAGAAAATCTGGCTTGAAGAGTTGATAAAGAACAACTAGAATCTTGTAATAAATTGGAAAAATGTGGAATGGCTTGCGTTTTATTATTATAGTTATATGATTTCCAGCGTGCGGTATTAAGTATATATTCCAACTTAAATCATGTCATAATGTTCGTACCTTTTTGCGTGTTATTCCAAGCCTATAGAGAGCTCGGCACAGTGTCTCCGGGCCAAATGCAGAGCCAGTAGCATTAATGATATAGCTTGCTATCTCATTCAACTATATATGCGGCGTTCGCAGTAAACAGTCCATGATAATATATTCTTCGTGTGGGAATAAAGATACGCTCGCTGTTGGGCGACCCATACGGCAAGGCTTCACATCACCCGTGTTCCAAAAGGTGCTGAGAGTACGATAGACGGTTTTTGAACAAACAAATAGCTGTGCTGCAATTTCGTCGATGATTCTTTCGCAGAACAGTCGTTGATAAACCATTCTCCACCTTAAATCATCCGAATATGGTCTTGGCATTTTTTAATCGTTCACCTTGCTATACTCAAACTCGCAATTAACACACTTGTACAATCCCACGCGTGTTGATGCATAATAATGTCACATGATCGATAGATACATATACTTGCTCAGGACAACCTTTTTGACAACGAAAGTATATATAATATATAATATATAACATATAACATATAACATATAACATATAACATATAATATAACATATAACATATAACATATAACATATAACATATAACATATAACATATAACATATAACATATAACATATAACATATAACATATAACATATAATATATAACATATAATATATAACATATAATATATAATATAATTTATTAATTTATATTGCGCAAATATCAATATACATTTTCAAATGCGCATTACAACCATATGTCATGCAATAAATAATAATTT
>NW_021163051.1:1717500-1738264 GCF_004324835.1 Dendronephthya gigantea
AAATAGTCGGTCACGTCTTCGCAAAACCGAGCAAGACGACATACTGTACCAAGGTCATAAAATGTATTCGTACAGCAAACACGAAATAAACCTCGAAATAAACAAAATAGACTCCTACCATTCCAAGGATTATAATCGAGTTGTTCCTTTTCACCGCTAATTCTTCAGTTCTGATAATATTTTAAACTCTTCCCAGTGTTTTATCTGTTATTTGATTCCACATTTCATATTTTATTTTCGAAACATTTTTTTAAAAAAATAGTTTGCAAATGATTAAATGACAGTTAAATTGCTGACGTTTTTCACTGAAACACAAACGTTTCATCTTAGGCAATCAGGAAGTTGCTGATTACCAGTCTACACTCGTTCGCATTTCGCACATGCGCACAAGTACCATGACCATTGAACGTCCATGGCCCAAATTCCAGGTTTAGGTGTCTTTGGATTCCGCTATGTTCTCCTGGGTCCCGGGTGTAATTCCTAATCTCTGGGCGGAATTAGTACCCTCGCACGGTGCTCCACACGAGCTCGGGAACTATATAAATCATTACCATAATTTAATATAGTGTTAAGAACTGATTTATCCCAAATATTGACTGACTTAATTTCTTTATAAATAATAGAACAGAGTGACATTGCAACACATTGCTTACCAGCATTTGATCCAAAGAGTAAATAATTGCCTTGATTATAGTCACCACATACAGTGAATGTTGGATCAACTATATCATTAATGGTTCGGGGACCAGGATTTTCTTTATCATCATTCGATAATTTTGATAACTTTGGTACAAAAACAATTTGATAGCACATCATTTGCAAATACCCCATACATACTTTATTACTTTTTTGGGCTTTCTTCAACTGTGATATAAAATGTGGAAAATAACTTTTAACAAAAAAACCAATAATATTTCATTCCAAAATTTGCCTTTCATTTGCATTTTACTTTCACACCTTTCCATGAAATTTTTAAACGAACCAATTCTTGATCGATAAAGATCTAGTGTTATTCCCATTTTTAAATGTTATGCAAGTTATATTAATATGGCACAAAAAAATGTGTGGCAAAAAAAACGTACCCACACCGATTGCACAAGTTGTAATCAAATATTACTGGAGAGTATTTTTAATATAGTAAGTTTAGGTTTAGCTGCAGTACGTTAACCCGAAGTGGGTTTGATATTTTCACACCCGCACTGTATTATCCTTCCCACTTTCGCTTTTGTACTTAGTTATGTATTTCTTAACATTCATGTATTTAATACTTATGTGCGAACTATGTAAATTTTTTGTTTGAATACTTCGCTCATACGATTTGCGAGATTCTGGCATTTTGCCACCCGCACGTGGCACAGATACTAGCCTTTGTAAAGAATATGAAGCAATAGTTTTTTTCAAACTATGCCTTAACATTAATTTTTCTAACCTTTATAGTGTGGCAAGAGTGACATGGCTTCCTCTGGTAAGCTATTATCAACTATATGAAAATAGAGTGTACTGTGAAATTTATCTTTTAGACTAAAAATAACTATTTAAAATGTAATGTTTGAAAATGCATATTAAATTTTAATTAATACGATTCTTGAAATCATGTAAAAATTGGCATGCAATAAAGTTATTAGTTCTTGGCCTATTTTACAAAGGAAGCTTTCTTAATGTGCCTATTCTTTAAAGTATATCAAAAACTCAGGAGCAACATACTTAAATTTTAGCTTTAAAATACCCTATTCTCAGGGATATTCCAGTTTACATTGGGGCGCTAGATGGTTAAAAGTGACTGTGTAGGGGTCCCTGAGTAGAACAATAATATATAGATACATTTTCGTTTTGGACTCCTCCACAGAAATTTTGTTTTGTGGGAAAAATTGAATAAACACAACAATAAATGTTTCATATTAAAATACATATGAAGTTCGTATATAGTTCAAGATAAAAATTACAAGTTCAAATGTTCTTGCATTTTTAGAGAGAGTTCAATTCTAAAATTGTATTATGGTTTGATTTCATCCAAATCAAGAAGGGCAAACTTAAGATCATCAATACTTTGATCATCATTCAAGGAAAGGGAGAACATTAGTTGGCAAACAACAGCATGAAATATCAGCTATATCGTGGAACCATCACGTGCACTACTAACATTCTTTGAAATATATACACTGTATATATGTATGTATATATATATATATATATATATATATATATATATATATATATATTCTGTATATATATATACTGTATATATATACACTGTATATATATATATATATATATATATATATTTAAGTAAGTATCCAAGAAGAAGAGTGCTCGATATCAAAATTTATTAGAGCGATTAAAATAAAATCAATAAAATATTACAAAATTTTGAATATATTGTTCGCTACACTCTGTGTTTCACGTTTCTTCTCAAACGATCATCAGGCGAATGATTACTCTACAGCAGTTAAAGTTGTGTGATGATGTTTTTGACGTGCTTGCGCTGATACAATTCAAAAATTGCACACGCGTTTAAAGTTATTTGCGCTGAATCTGTTTTTATGTCTACATTTTGCAAAAAGTTCACTTCTTTTGTTTAATGTTGTCTCCTTCAAGGATTTAAGAATTGCCATTTTTCCTCCAGGCACAGGTTGCATGACCGTTTGCCCGCTGAGTAAGCCAGAACGCATTTGATGATTGTCCACTTGATGTTGAATGGTTTGTTTGGCATACAACAACGAGCCACTATATGTTGACGCTAGATCTAACCATCCACCTAGCATCATCAAGCAAATACCGAAGTCAATCAACAAATGTCTATCCTCACTATCATCCAACGAAAAATCTTTTAAAGAGAATCTGCCAGTTTACGAAGAATCACTCAAACATTGTAATTGTAATATCAGGCTCACCTACTCTGACCAACACAACCCAAGCCAACACCGTCACAATTCACAACGTAAGCGGAACATAATCTGGTTTAACCCAACTTTCAGTAAAAACGTTAAAACTAATGTTGCGCAGAAATTTCTTCAAATAATCGATAAGCACTTCCAAATCCTCAAAGCTTCACAAGATATTTAACCGCAATTCAGTCAAAGTTAGCTACTTGTGCATGTCAAACATAAAAAGTGTTATTTCCAGCCACAACCGAAACATCATGAAATCGAACAAACCTTGTCAGATCGAACAAATTGCAACTGCCGCATTAAGAATGAATGCCACTCCTTGGTAAATGCCTAACTGAAAGCCTCGTCAATAATGCCGAGATTACAACTACAAATCCTCCTGAGTCGAAGAACTACATCGGTGTCACAGCTGGTACGTTCAAGACCAGATACTACAACCACAAGAAATCCATAAACAACCCAGCCTAAAAATGCGAAACTGAACTATCAAAGCACACATGGAATCTAAAAAGACTAAACAAACCATTCAACATCAAGTGGACAATCATCAAATGCATTCCGGCTTACTCAGCCAGCGGACGGTCATGCAACCTGTGCCTGGAGGAAAAAATGGCAATTCTTAAATCCTGGAAAAAGACAACATTAAACAAAAGAAGTGAACTTTCACAAAATGTAGACATAAAAACAGATTCAGCGAAAAAACTTTAAACGCGTGTGCAATTTTTGGATTGTATCAGCGCAAGCCCGTCAAAAACGTCATCACACAAACTTAAACTGCTGTAGAGTAATCATTCACCTGATGATTGTTTCAGAAGAAACGTGAAAAACCCCAGTCTGTAGCGAACAACTTCATTGTTTATATATATATATATATATATAATATATATATATATATATATATATATATATATATACATATACATATACATATACATATACATATGCATATGCATATGCATATGCATGCATATATATGCATATGCATATGTAATGTATATGCATATATAACATACATATATGTATATATACATATACATATACATGTACATGTACATGTACATGTACATATACATAACATATAATATATATATATATATATATATTATATATATATATACATATGTAAGGTGTATTTGTTCTTCTACACAAGTATAACCAACCGGGCAAGCAGAAAATTCTACTTGACCGCGGTGGGAATCAAAGCCGCGACCTTCGCATTTCCAGAACGACGGTCTACCATCTGAGCTACAAGGCCAAGTTGGGAACGATTGTGATTTTTACTTAAGTTGTTATTGACATTCAGAGTTTCCTTTAAGTGTCATAGTGCGGTTAATTCTGCAAATTTTCAAGGTATATATATGTGTTTTGCTCTATTTCAGTCATGATGTGTTCACTTGTATAACATTTGATACAAAATATTGTTTAGTTGGGTTTATTCATGAGCTTTGTTTACTGTAAATGTCCTTAGTTTTTGCTGGGACAATTTATCATTGTAAGAGAAATACACTTTCAAAATTGAATTCTATCTAAATATTGTTTAGTTGTGTTTATTGATCAATTTGGTTTGCAATGTATTTTGTGCTTAGTATTTGCTAGAACAATTTATAATTCTAATAAGAACACAATTTAAAACAGTGAAGGAATTCGACATTCGGCTCTGAACACAACGTTACAGCAGGGCGGAAGTATGTTTCAATAAAATCATTTTAGGGTGTTCCTGCGATGTATCTGTGTAGAAAGAATATTTGTGGTAAGTTCTCACCAATAAGGGAGGTCAAGGGAGGTGAAATGGCGAAGAGCCAAAGAAGCCAAGCCAGACTCAAGCGGAAGATGTGGCGGAAGTTTTAAGGTGGCTCCCTACAGTAATTTAGAATTAGGACTAATAACTAAATATTGCTCACGCAAGCAAGAGTAAATCGCGCGATGCGGGAAAATTTCGCGTTTTGCGAGAGTAGCGCGGGATTTTTAAATGCCATGTAGACAACAATTTTCAAAACAAACATGGCAGCTCGATATAATAATCGCCTATCGTCTGGAAAATTTGTAAAAACTGTTAAGAGAAAAAGAGGAAATATCGAAAAGCTTCACAAAGGACGAAATGCTTGGCTAAAAAATTTGGAAGAAGAAAGTACAGGCGAGGAAAACGACGTAGTAGTCTCAACACCGGCGCCGAAGGACATCGCTAAAAGTATAAATATAAATACAAGAGCAAGCACGGTAGGCCTCGCAAATACACAAAGAAATGTTTTCCGAAGTTATATACCACTAAAGTATTTAAGAGATTTAAAATTAACGAATGCCACCATTTGAAATTAGGCAAAAAGGGAGAATTTACCTCATGGAAACCGAATTGTTGACATGGACGCATTACGAGAAGGACTGAACAATTGCAAAATTTGTACAAAAGGTAATAAAAACACGGACAACTACTAAACATTAAACATTATACTGGTTTAGTGTTGAAAACATTAAATATATAACATAAAATCAACAAGCGTTAGAACATTTTCGGCAAATTCTTTTAATCATGTACACAGCTAAAATGTACATTTCAACAATGATTTGAACCAGATAAAAACTATAAATAACTCTATAATATTTAAGGACCACTGTCATTGAGCAATGTACAACAAGAAAATCTTTATGGTCTTGCAAGCAAACTAAGTATTCAATGTCAGTTTTGTGATGAAACCAACATCATTGAAACATCACCTGCTCACAAGTCAGGAGTTGCTGGTCCAAAGTCATACAACATAAATTCAACAGCGACCTTAGCCAGTCTTCATTCAGGAATTGGTGAAACACACTTGAGTGGAATCTTGTCAGTCATGAATATCCCAACCATGAGTCGAGCAATATTTAAGAGACGAGAACGAGAAGTTGGTAAAGCAGTTGAAGCTGTTGTTCGAGAAACATGTGTTGACACTATAGAACAAGAAAAGCAACATGCCATTGAAATTGGATCAATACCCGATGAAAATAACCTTTTACCCGTTGCATGCAGTTATTACATGGGTTGGCAAAAAAGAGGAAAAGGATTCAACTCATATACTGGCCAAGCAGCTACAATGGGCACACATACAGGCAAAATAATGGATTTTATAACAAAAACAAAAACATGCAGAATTTGTGAACATGCAAAGAAACAAATACTACTCCACGTAAACATGATTGCAGGAAAAATCATACTGGCTCATCAAAATCGATGGAGCCAATGGCTGCTGTTGAACTGTTCAATGGTATTGTGATGCTATGGTGGAAAAGCTTGCTCCAATTGCTAACTCCCAAAGAAATGAATCCTTCAACAGCACAGTTGGGTCAAAGAATCCTAAAATTCGACATTATGGGGGAGTGAGAGTAATGCCTTCCGTGTGGCATGTGCTGTTGCCCAAACAAATGTTGGCTATGGTTATGTGTGTACAACATTGGAGAGATTGGGGATTGAACCTGGCACTCACTGTGAAAGATATGTGAATGAGATGAAAAGGAAAAGAGACAGTGGAATCAAAAGAAAACAAACAATCGAATTTAAAAAGCGAAGAAATGAAATTCACACAAAGCGAATACATGGTGTTTTGTCAAGTGAAAGGAAGGAGGGTAAAACATATGAGACAAATATTGGCCTAACATATCCAACAGCTACTAATCCACAAGCTAACAAACTAAGTCATGATGTCCTTTTGTGTCCTGACCTACCAGCAGATACACTTGCTGCCTATGAGGAAATTGTCCAACCTTATACCCCAAGACCACAATGTTCTCCTATTCAATACAAGGCTCACGTTTTCTACAATATTATTGTGTTCGACGTCGAGACAAACACGACTGGGAAGAATGCAGAGCTATGCCAATTGGCCGCTATAGACAAACAGGGTCTGGTGCAATTTGCAGAGTATATTTTGCCATATAAAAATGTTGACAAATATGCATTGAGGGTAAACAATCTAACAGTGAGAATTGTTGATGGCAAACGAACATTATTTAAAGATTCAAATCCTGTAAATGCACTCACCTGTGATGAAGCTTTACTTCGATTTCTCCACTATGTAGAAGATTTGGTTCGTGAATGTCAGAAATTGACCGATAGCGAAGTCTGTACAGTTCTGGTTGGGCACAATGCCAAGCGTTTCGATGTCCCAGTGCTTTTTCAAAATAGCAACAACAGTATTTTAGCGGAAATGCAATCCATCGGCATTTCGTTTGGTGACAGCCTTACGTTATTCGAGCATTTGGTTAAGCAGTCAGTCCTGAAAGATCGAGATGGAAATAGCTGTGCTTTAAATCAGTCTGCTGTTTACGAGGCTTTGTTCGATCGACACTTCGACGCACATGATGCTCTCGAAGACGTGAAAGCTTTGCAACGAATCCTTTTAACATCAGGGCTAAATCTGTCAGAAAATGAGCTGATCTTGCACTGTAAACCCATCCCCTTTGAACAAGCACATTGAGACAGTCAGTACTTAGCCAAACGACATCAACTGCTACAAACGTTCAAAACCAAACTTTACGATCACGTAAACGGTGAAGGAGTCACCAAAGCCATGGCAGAGAAAATCGCAGGTAGTGGCTTGAGTTACACTGATCTTAAACAGCTTTACGACAAATTTGGTAGAAAAGGACTGATTGGAGTTCTATCCAGCCACCGACAAGTCAAATTGATTCCAACAAGCCAAGGGTTACAAAAACAAAACGAATTCTGCTATCCATCATACAGCACTTCGAAGCCAGTTCCAGTATGGCCACCGAGGAATAGTTTCGCGCGAGATCACCACGCGACAGATAATGACATGCGCAGATAGCGATGTTGTCGAATTGAAATTCTATCTTGGCCGCGTAAGTTTTTACAATTTACTAAAGGGAATAATTTTAGTATTCTTCGGTGAATTTTTTAAAACTCAACAGAATTAGTAATCAGGGAGTGTAGAAAAAATATCCAAATTTGAAAAAATCTACAGAAGGGATTTTTCGTAATAGTTTTTTTCGAATATCGCGAAAACTTATCCTACAACTTTGCCTTAAAATTTGATATTTATGTCGCGAGAGGCAAAGAATGTCCACAGAAAATTTTAAAAAATTTTACCGAAGGATAAAAAAGATATTACCGATTTCTTCGAAAAATCAACAAAAAATGTGCGTTATATTTCAGGTCATTGTTGCCTGGAAACAGCAGCATCGTTCGAATTTATTATAGATACCTAGAATGTGTAATGTCCAGACACATCACATGCCGCGCTTAACCCTATGTCAAGACCGCACCTGCTTGAAGAAGATCAATAAAAATATGGGGGTAACCAGGAGACAATTTATTAGAGAGCGGGTTCGAAACTGTATTTTAAGCATTTTGCGTGAAGTGCAGGTAGTTTGAGATAGTGGTTCCGAAGAAAACGTCTTGGAAATGTTCATTTTAGGCTAGAATGGCTTCTAAGTATCGTCACTAGATACTATGAAATGGACGTACTTGAGCTTGCGGTTGTTGATTTTCTTCACCCAGCTTTTATAATTTTGACAATCGTTTGCCAACCACAGTATGAACAAATTGAGACGGCAGCCATTTTTACGGGCTCTCGTGGAAGGCCTATTTATAATGTTCCATACGAGCACCTGAACTTTTGGTCCAAAGGCAGTCTACTGCAAGACAAATGGGTGAAATATTTGGTATTAGTGAACGCACCGTACAACAGCGACTGCAAAGTTTTGGTTTGTTTGTTAGAAGAACTTATGCAACTTTGACAGATCAAGAGCTGGACACTACAGTCCAGGATATCATGAGAACGCTACCTAACACTGGCTATAAAAGGATGACTGGATATTTAAGTGCTCGTGGCATCAGAATCCAACAAAAAAGAATAAGAGAGTCGATGCGTCACGTGGATCCCAAAGGAACACTTTTAAGAGCGTTGGAAATGAGAGTTATTAACCCTAGGCAGTACTCAGTGCCATCCCCTTTGGCTCTTTGGCACATTGATGGTAACCACAAATTAATTAGGTAAGAACATGCATTTGGAGATACTCCCAGTCCCAACCATACTGCCTTGTTCAATTTTGGTGTGTTCTAATTGCTATGTTATCATGAAATAGAACAAAAAGCAGGTAAAGGTAGTAAAAAAAAAGTTGAGAGTGCATGTAACAAGTGCTATACAAAGTGGTTTAAGTGGTATACAAAATATTTTGAATGGATATTGACAAAAAATAATTTACTTACATCCTCAATGTTTTGCTTTAGGTGGAGATTTGTGGTCCATGCTGGCATAGATGGATTCTCACGAATGATAGTGTTTTTGGCTTGCTCAACAAATAACAAGGCTAGCACTGTGTTAAGGCATTTTGAGCATGCTGTTGCAGAGTTTGGTTTGCCGTCGCGTGTCCGTTCGGACAAAGGAGGCGAAAATGTCGATGTTGCAAGGTACATGTCGACTCATCCCTTACGTGGCCCTAATCGTGGAAGTCATATCACTGGACGAAGTGTCCATAACCAGCGCATCGAACGATTATGGAGAGATGTGTTTTCTTGATGCACAAGCACATTTTATAATCTCTTTGTTCACATGGAAGAATCTGGGATTTTAGATGCTTCTAATGAATGCCATTTGGCAGCTCTTCATTTTGTTTACCAGCCAAGAATTAACCATAGTTTGGAAATTTTTAAAGCTGGGCATAACAGAGCACCTATAAGCACTGAGGGAAACCAGTGCCCGAGCGAACAACTATGGATAAATGGGATGTTAAGAAACAGAAATTCTGGTCGGACTGTCTTTAGAGAGTTTAATCTTGAAGTAAGTGTCATGTCATTTGCATAAACAGTACTGATGTGGCAGTAGAACACTTGCATAAACTGTACTGATGTGGCAGTAATTATGAATGCCCCAGCTTAATTAATATACCATGCAATATGGAAAGAATTACTTGATTCTGATTGGTGGCAGTGTAGTTGCCTAGACAATTTTCTATATTTACCTTAGTCCTATTTATCGTTATTTCATACATAGATTAATCCAGAGACATATGGAATAGACATGGAAGACCCTATTCCTCCAAACCCAGCAGAGGAATCATCCAATCATGTCGAAATTCCAGAAACAATGCACCCTGTTGATGAAAATGCATGGTTGGAACTTCAAAGAACAATCAATCCCAACCGTCATTCTGAATCATGGTGTTGATATTTATTGTGAAGCTCTTCAGTTCATGATGGAGAGACCACTTAGACTGACTGACACTTAAAATTTCTGTGTATATATCATTTCAGATCCCCAACCTTTCTTATATCAATGTCAAGGAAATTATAATTTCTGTACAAAACTTTCAATGATCATGACATAAAATACTATTTTCAATAACATCAAAAACCCCAGTTTTAACAAATTGTTCTAACAGAATATGAAATTAACTGTCTCTAGCAGTATATACTATTGATGTATTTTTGAAAAATTCATAAATTAGTAACTAGTTTAATTATGAGAAAGAAAACCCACTGGAACCATATTTTAGTGCCTTATCCATAAACTTGGTGAATTCTTCAAAATTTGTGTGTTTAACTGGCAAAATCAAAACTGTAAAAACAGCACTCGGCCATTGGCAGTAGATTATTACCAACATTATCAAATGTGACATACAGCATATGTGACCGTGGAGGCAATACGTTGCTAGCAGTCCAAAAACAGCACAAATCAGTAAGTTGTGCACCATCTAAAAAAGCCAAGTAAACAAAATTTTAAGCTAAATATGCATCTTATGGAATTGAGAATCTTAGAAGTCAGGTACATTCTGTAGAGATTTTTCTGTAATGTTTGTAGCACAATAAATTTTTGTCTTTCAAGCCATATCTATTGCAACTCGATCAGTCAGCCTTACTGCGACAGTACATATACATCTGATTTGTACACACCTTCTTTCCTATTTTCAATCAAATCCATATATTGAAATAAGAACTCATTTGATGTTGCTTTAGGACCCTCAGATGCATCATCATTAAAACAGATTTTCTCTTTCATTTCTTTTGCACTAATGAGACAGCCATCCTTAGTTGGAAATAGCTGCTTTATTACCTCTGGATTTCTTTCAATGAATGATTTCAAACCCACCACCTGCATTCCTGTGCAAAAGAATAACAAAAAACCCTTATTGCTACCACTAGAAAATAAAAATGACTTACATCTAGAAAAAATATCTTTGAGTTAAAGAGGAATAAGATCCAAAAAATAATTAAACTGTTAATACAATATAAAAGAGTGCAGAGAATGAATTTTTTAACAGTTTATAATGGTATAAAAATAAGTGGAGTAGAACTTGACATACCAGTGGATATGTCATCAAGTTCCAGCTTCCTTTTTTCTATCACAAAATACATAAGCAGGCTTTGGATGACAATTCCTCTGCTTGAGTTTAGTAGTTCCACATCAACACCAGCCTCATGAAGGTATGGCATTAGATTTGTGACTAGATTGTCTGGCAATGATGCATTACTTGGTAACTGCCCTAACTAAAAAATATTGTATTAATCATGCGTAAATTTCACAAAAGCATATAAATATCAACTATGTGATTTTGACCATGGCTCAAAAAGGTTATCTTTCAAGTGATTAAATATATATCATATATATGAATATAAATCAACCACATCAAAATTACTCTTTATGTTTATTTATATTCATAATGATATATGATGTATATTTAATTTATCACTTGAAAGATGACCTTTTCGACTATATTTGAGAACTCACCTCTTCCAACATTCCTCGAAGTTCAATATCTGGAATATCCTTAATCTCAAGTGGTGGTGGACTTGCAATTGCATCCTTGTCTTTTATGCATGTAAAATAATGTTTGACAGCTGCAGACAGGCCACCCATAGATGGTCCACTATGCAAAAATGAATGGGCCAGAATCCGTCCAATTGCTTTAAAACTTCCAGTTTGCCTAAGCGCTTGATTATGGACTGGCAATTTTGATCTTCCTCCCCTTCGAAATAAATTGGTTTTGTAGGAAAATCAATACCCTCTTCTGCCAGCTTAACAGCATAGAAAAGAAATTCCCGAACAGGTCCTGTTCCAACTCCCTCTCCCCCTTTAAAACAGACTTTTGGGTTTGCTTTAAGACTTGTGTTGGGGTTCTTATAGGCTGCTAATATGTCAAGCTTCAACTGTTCGACACCTTCACTTCGGCAAACTCTGAACACTTGGCGGGGACAATTGGAAGAGATTGTACTCTCTCTAAAAGTTATAATTGCATTTGATAGGATGATATGGGATCACTACAGGCCTCTCTTTCATCTCGCAAAACAATTGGTGTAGCAAGGGTGCTGTTTAGAGCCAATTCAACATCACTTGAGTCTGATGAACTAACACTTGAGAATCTAACACAAAATATAAAGTAATTATAGGGACATACTTATAGCATAAATAAGAATTTTTGATCATACTGTAACTTACCACTTCCTAAAATTATCTCTGCTGCAACATCCACAAAAATCAGAATTTTCTAATGTTAATTGCAGATAAGAATCATTGTGATTAGGGAAAATTTGTTTGAGCTGAGGTAAGAGCAGTGACACTCTTATATCTGTAACCTACAAAAATAAGGATTAAAAAGATTTTTCTCTAAACTACAATATTTGCTAGCAAAGTAAATTAGGTTCCTGCATTTCTGTGATTTTAATTATATAAATTGAGTAATATGATTTTAAAATTTCCATTGTCTGCCTGATTCTAGACCTATCATAAACACTAATGTTGACCATACATTTAAACTGCTATTATGCTATACCTTTACTTCACTAGGATTATCTGGTGGCTGTGAAGGGCAATCATCTATAAATGTCCTACAAGTCAAATAATTAAGTGAAATTAATAAAAGCAAGATGACATTTCTGTTACATAACTAAAAATGATCTAATTAACATGTATCCAACAAGACACCGCGGAAATTGGTATAGGCTTAGCCGCAATTCTCGATACTTAGACTTCAAACTTGGTGAGGAAAAAGATTTATAAATATTCAAGAAAATATGTCTTGCACAAAAGATTTGAAGCTTGCTCACGGTAAAAACGAATCGTCTGAATTAATAACCTTGTGTATACTTTAAACCTCAAAATGGCCATTTCACAGCGGTCAGATGTGTATGATGAGCTGTCAAAAGATTGCAGAATGCGTATTCAGAAGAAAAATTGAACTTTTTTAAGATATTCAAAAGGTTTCTCTTTGATAGGGCGATACAGAAATGCACAATTGTGAACCAGCGATTAGATTTTCGGGTTGAAACGTCTTAAACACCAATTTCTGCGGTGTCATCCAACAAAGGCCTTTTATCGCTGCCCTGGATTTTTTATTTCTACCAATTTTACCTGAAAAATAAGATTTACTCAATACAGTTAGAGTTACGTACTCAATACATTCTGACTGATGGTGCGTTATGAGTGTGACTGGAAAAATCTGGTTGCAGTTTATGCAAGAGACTTTGGGAGCCTCATCAACTTCCTATAAAACGCAAGATTGGCTTTATAAGTATTTTATAAATATATCCAAAAAACTAAAAACAGGCAGTGGCCATACATTAACAAATCCTAGAACTTATCACCTTACCTCAGAATCAGAGTTTGTGACATCAGTATTTTGTGGAGATATATCAAGGTTCGCTTGTAGTGGACGTATGAACAGCAGTGCTTGACCAATTCCAGAGGAATCACGCAGATATTTAGCAGTATAACCACTAGCCGGTGGACTGATAATAGTTAGACTGCCCGATGTGCTGTGTCTCATCAGCTCAAACCCCTGACCATCGATAAGTTTTGGAAATACTTCTTCCAACTTGGCCTTAAATTCAACGGCATTGCCATTTGCATCAAATTTTATCTTACTTTTACCCAAGCCAGCATTTTGAAGGGTTTCCTTTCTTTCATGTGTAGGAGTTACTTGTTCGTCCATATTGGCTAAACAACAAACTTCATGTGTCCAAGTTTCCTTTTGTTTCGCAGTATAAACTTGACCTTTTCTTCTGCATACCTTCTTTGGAGGTGGTCTGAGTGGAGGCCGATCACGAGAAGTAGTGGCATTGCCAGCATAAGGTGCAAAAAGCGAACGAAAGTTGCGTAGAGCTTCCGTTGTTGGCGTAGCGAAACTCGTGTGACTGCTAGAATCTGATCCACTGTTTGCTGATATTACAGCTGATGGCGTCCGGGCATCATGTAGACCACTGCCACCAGCACCAGGAGATGAAACACTGGAGTTGTTTCGATCAAGTACGCCTGCAGCTTCGCGCAAAAGATGAACAGCATGATTTACATTATCCGAATTTTCCGAACTATTCGCCATGTTTTTACATAAAAGCCGCGGGAAAATTTCCATAAATACTCAGCTCCAGTGTTACGCGGTCACTGTTCAAAAATCGTTCACTGAGGGTCATGCATAACATTACGTCAGCATAATGAAATGTAAAATTGAATATCGAAATGCAAACGAGAATAACTGAATACGAGACCTTATTCCTAAATGCAAGGTGCAATAAGTAAATGCTTTTTTCCAGTGCATAATACTCATAGTTAATTATGGCGGAAATCACCCCTCATACATTAACACCCCGTCCTTCATTCTTTCTAATTTACAGTTTTCTGTAATAGCCTTTTCTTCCTTATCTTTTCCCCATTGACAGGGTTCAGGACTTTAGCCTGGTTTTTAATTTTGTTAAGCAACAAGGTTGGGAAAATTGTTTTCCTTCTCTTAACTACTGCACCAAAATTAGATGATGTGAGCCTCTTATTGCGCTCCTCAAACCATTTCTCACTGGAAGATTGATCCCTGGTATTTTTTTCAATTTGGAATACTTCTGAGTGTGTAATATTTGCAGCATGCTTTAATACGGACCTTAAGATCTACGACTCGACCTTGACGTCAACCTCATATCCGAGTAGAGCACTAGGGAGGACGCGGTCGAGCGTCGTTTTACTTCCGTTTAAGATTCACAACGTTGCAATTGACAACGTTGACGTCATATTGTAAACAAACAAATTTGAAAATTTCAATTAAAAAAGGTATTTTTCATCATGTAAATGAATTTTAAAGAGCACTCATAACAGTTTGTTATGCACTCGGAGATATAGACAACGTTGAGTTTGCAATTCTAAGCCAGTTGTACACGCCCAAAAACTTATATTTACCGTACGAATCATATGGGCGATTCAAGCTTGACGAATTGGGGGAAGACGAGTGTTTTGCTAATTTCAGTTCAGAAAACATGACATTCCAGATCTAGCTGCGGCTTTGAGGATTCCTGAAGTTTTACTGCCCACAAGAACGATATGCAACGGAACAGAAGGCCTTTGTCTCAAGCTTCGGCGTTATAGTATCCTTGCCGTTTGAGTGATCTGGTTCCGCGCTTTGGCAGACCAGTGCCAGAGCTATCGATGATCTTTAACGAAGTGATTTCGTTTGTTTACGAACGCCACAACCACCGTATTAAACAGTGGAACAATCTGCTGCTTAACCCCATACAACTGGAAAGATATGCAGAGGCTATCACAAACAAAGGAGCAGCACTTACAAATTGTTTTGGGTTCGTTGATGGGACTGTGAAAGCGATTTGTAGGCCAGACGAACACCAAAAACATGTTTACAATGGCCACAAGAGGCACCATGCCCTGAAATTTCAATCTGTGGTAACCCCAAATGGCATTAGCAAACCTTTATGGGCCTGTGGGTAAGTACGTGCATTTTTAACCTGATCTTTTTATTCTGAATTTGATTTTAACAAATCCCTTTAAAGGTTACTTTGCATTTATCCAGTCTGGGGGGACAGGTAATAAGTGTTAAAGTGTTAAATCTGTTTCTTTTTATTTGTAGAGGGAAAGAGACATGATGCTGGCATGCTTCGATACTCGGGGCTAATGGAAATGCTGGAAGAGCATGCCTATGGCACAAATGGGCAACCAATGTGCATTTATGGGGATCCTGCGTACCCACTCAGGACTCATCTACAAGCTCCATTCAGACTAGTACAACCTAATCCTGACATGGAGGCATTTAACAAAAGTATGAGTAGTGTTCGTGTCTCTGTAGAATGGCTTTTTGGGACATTGTCAATAGTTTTAAATTTGTTGACTTTAAAAAGAACTTAAAAATTGCTTTAAGTGCTGTTGGAAAAATGTACATTGTATCGGGTATATTGAGAAATTGCATTACATGTATGTATGGCAATATAACATCTGAATTCTTCGACCTTCCACCACCTAAAATCCAAGAGTATCTTGCTGAAGAATAATTCATGAAATACATTATAAACATCAAGAAAAGTTTAATAACATAGTTCTTACAAATAGATATGATAGCCTAACAGGCTGACATTCATTTTATTATTATTACTGTTATTTCAAGATTGTTATTAGGGGCCATTTCACAAAGAATGTTCAAGTCATGGGTCAGAACAAATGCAGGCATAGGGGGTGTAGCAATCATTTTGCCTCCATTTAAAATTTTAACTCTATATTAACTAATTTTTTTCTTCAATGAGGAATTTAACAATGCTGTGAAATAATAGCTTTTTCCACTGAGATATACAAGGTGCATGCATACCTTTTTGCAAACATTGCAGATGTTTGAGGGGAATGGGGTCACCAATTCAGAAAATGCTAGACAAGGGGGGGAAATCCATCAGAAATCCTTTGTGAAAGGCCCTCATTTGTTTACCTTATGTAACAGTTATAATAACAAACAGTTGGGTAGAACACCGTAACATTTAAACATTAAAAAGATTCTTACCCATATTTCAATTGTTTATTTTGACAGTTTCTCAATGATTCCCATCAAAAGCTGCTGCTGTTGGGCTTGTGACTGGAAAAAGTTCATTTGCATTTGTTGCATTTGCATCATTTGCATTATATCTTGATGCTGCTTTTCTTCTCGCTCTATTTTTTTCTCTTCCAGTTCAACATCTTTCTTCCTCATGTCTAATTCCTTCTCTCGATACTCATTCTCATTATCCATCCTTTCCCGTAAAAAACTCAAAGCCTCTGACCCATTGCTTCTTCTCTTTTCTCTTTTCTCATTCCCATCAGCTAATGCTTTTCTCTTCTGTGTTTCTTTTAAAGTCTCCATGGCCTTCAACCTCATATCTTCTGCATTTTCTTTGTCTTCTTGTCTTTTTTGTTTTTTCTGCTGTGTCTTGCATATACTCTTCACTATACTTTTCCTCAAGTTCAAGGATTTCTTCCAGTAAGACATCTAACTCTGACATTTCTGGAGATATTCCAGACCCGCGCTCTTCAGCTGAAATTTTCTTTTTAAATTTTTCAGCCAAAAGTTTGAAATGATCACGAACAGATCTCTGAGATACAGAAAATTTTGGAACCTTCAAACCGTTCAAAGAATCTGCTATCTTTGTCCATAACTGACCACGGAGATTTGTTCGGGGTTTAGCTTTAAATGGGTCGACTAAAAGTATCTCCCGGCCCAGCAAAACATCGTGTTCATCTGACCATTCCATCAGATCAGTCGTGTCTGCGACTGCAAAAAATGAAAGAGCTGTCATTTAGCATTTTTTGTCTTTAGAAAAAAAAATATGAAAATTATCTATTTACTTGTATAGAAGTGATTAAAAACAAGTTTTAAATACTGATAAATGATACTTACAGCAACTAAAATGACCAGAAAATTTAAAAAAGCGTTCACGTTGTAGCTGGGACGCCAAACTACTTGTTTTCACGTTCTCGACCTTTTTCGACGACGCCAGGTTTGCGTCGCATGCGCATTTACTGCAAACATTGCAAAACTACTTCCGCTTGCCGTTGTAGATTATTGACGTCGTAGATCTTAAGGTCCCTAATTCCTCTACTGTGTCACTATAGCTATTTGATTGTTCAACCGAAATGGACTGTAAATTATTTAAAACTTCTTTACGGATAGCAGTGTCATTAAGATTCATAGTGAGGAATTCAGTGTGTCTTCAGTGATTCATAGTGAGGAATTCAGTTTTGATGGAAGATTCTGGTGGGCAGCCTCGAATATGGCTTACAATCATTTGACTTTAGCAACCATCCAAGATAGCTTTCCTCCTGATGAGAATTCAAACTGCTGGCTAATTTCCTGATTTCAGTTTGTTTGATTACTTTAGCAAAATTTGGGGTGGTATTATACACTTCATTGGGCAGTTGTGATTTTTTACACTTACTATTGTTTTCACTATCCTTCTCATAGACAGCCTTTTTAAAAAAAATGCTTTCATACAGGACTGCCTCATCAGACTCATTCTTTCTAGGTACATGCCATTGCTGTAATAATTGTGTGCAAGTAAGGTGATCCAGGACTTCGGTGAGGTGTAATTGTTTATATTCAATTATCTGAAACAGTCGCGATATTGTATATCAATTGTCGCGAAGCTGTAGTCGAGATATATATATATAATACATATAGTTCAGTTGACATATATGATCACATGATCCTGTGAACACATGTTTTGTTATGCGCTTCTCTATCGTATTAAAATGTTTATGTAAATGTATTTGTATATGTAAATGCAATAAATCAAGGAAAATACTTGCTGTTTCCTCCATCATTCATTTGAAACCTGCAGATCAGTACATGGTGGCATGAACAGGATCAGAATGAAGGAGCTTGCAAGATTACAAGCCTCACAATGTGCTCACAAAGCGCATGTGAGTAAAGTGGCAAACAAAGCAAGCAAAATTCTGCAAAAGGAAGACCCAGACAAAGCCGAGTTATGTAGCCTGAAAACATCTGTTGAACAACTGGTAAGAAAAAGGGACTGAATACGAGATTTAGACAGATTCTGTTTTGGTAGTTTGGACATTATTTAGGAGGCGGAGGGAGTGCAGGGTGTAGTAATGTGTGGGGTCTGTGGGGTCATCAGTGATCGGAAAGTTACTGGAGTTTTGCTCTACTGGGGGTTCCAGGTTTATGGTTGAGACTGGACAACGGCTCAATGTTTGCATGCGTGTTCACATTTTGGGTATTCCAGATAGATGGAATAGATAGTGTATTCGCAAGGTTATTTTCTTCTATTGTAGTAGGTTGTTCGTTGGTATCGATTCTAGTATTGATAATATCAATGTACTTATGAATATGGTTTTTAAGTTACAGCTCAATTCTTCAGCTGTGAATATCTCTGCCTCTAGTTCTTCTGGGCTTGTGATCTTCGCTTGGCCTATATTTTCTGGGAACCCCTTAAACTGGCAGTCTTTCTGGGATTCCTTCGAAGTTGCAGTACGTAGAAATCCCTCATTAAACGGCATTTAGAAATTCAACTATTTAAAGGCACTACTAAGCTATGAAGCATTACACTCAATCACTGGGTTTTAACTTATGAACAGTAACTACGAACAAGCTGTGACCCTCCTCAAGGAAAGATTTGGGCAGAAGCACAGAGTTATCAATGCACACATGCAGGCACTCTTGGACATTCAAGGTCCTAGTGGACAGCTGGAAAGTCTTCAAAGATTCTATGATACACTTGAAACGCACATCCATGGTCTTGCTTCCTTTGGCAAGATGCAGGAGTCATATGGTGACCTCTTAATACCTTAGCAAGTTCCCAGATAACATACAAAGAAACCTAGCACGGGACCACAAAACTCAAGATTGGACCATCAACCAACTTTGAAACACCCTTCAGCAAGAACTAAGAATCCTAGAGGCAGGAAAATTCGTCAACCCAACATCAACAAGTAAGAACAATACCTCGACCATCACATCGTCCTTCAACCCAACTCCCCTCATTGAGTAAAGGCCCCTCCACCTTGTGTCTATTGTAAGAAGGCCCACTCACCTAAACATTGCCAAACAGTCACAGACCACTCCAAGCGAGTGGAAATAATCAAGAAAAAAAATCTATGCTTTAATTGTCTTGGTCATCACTAGGCTTCAAAATGTCAATCAAAGAATCGCTGTGCCAAATGCAACCGCACACACCATACTTAGTCTATGCGAGGAAGAAAAACCAGCTACACAAAAAAATGAAGATACTCAGGATAAAGAAACTCAAAACCAAAATACCAGTCATGTGACCTTGGCACCCACAACACAGATGAGTTATATAAACTCTAGTCCACATCAAATATCATTACTCAAGACAGCCGTTGCCACAGTCAGATCAGATGATACAGCAATTGAAACTAACATTCTTTCGATGAAGGTGCACAATGTACCTTTGTGTCACAATCTCTTGCATTACAACTAAGAGTACAACCATCTGCAAAGGAAACAGTCAAACTTGCTGCCTTTGGTGCAGCTACAACAAAAAGAAATCTCAATGTCATCACAATATCTATTGACACAGAATCTTTAGAAAATATCCCAATTCAATTTCTTTTCTCTTTGTGGCACATGAACTTTTGCAACTGCAAAGGTTAACCTGTGTAGAGTTATAACAATTGTTTAGGCTTTTCTGTTTTACATAAACGTAATAAATATATGCACATTAATAATATGTTTACATCACTTGATGACGCCTCCATAGCTTCGCTTCATAAAGAAAGAATATTCCCAAGTTACAATTGTTTCTGAGAGATTGCGAAGATAAAATGTTATGTACCGAACTGATGCGCAGCGGGTGGCACTGCTGCTTTAAGGTGGTGCTGATTTAAGTAAAATACCAAATTGGTGTTACAGGGTTAATGAACGATACTGACTACGATGGTGTAAACACAACCAGTAATTTTGTGGAAAACTAACAAAGATTGTTCATTTAACATTCTTACAAGCGGAAAGCTCCACAAACCGCCATCATGCATTAGGTGATTATAGTGTAGCCGAGGTAGCTTTACCATTTTCAATAATCACTGGTTGTATTTACACTAAAGAGATATAACGATATTGTTTTAGTTAATATTTCTTAGTATACATCTACTAACTAAAGTTACTTCTTGTTTAAATTT